>NC_081406.1:605252413-605424913 GCF_030272615.1 Cryptomeria japonica | reverse complement strand
ACATAGTGCAGTTTACCGATCATTGACCAATACTCCTTTTCACTCACCAGTGCTGAATCATCTTCTTTAGTCAGTTTACAGCCAGTTACCATCGGTGTACCAACCGGTTTGCTTTCCTCCATGCTAAAAGTCTTCAATACCTCTTTGACATACTTGGATGGGGTAATAAAGATACCCTCTTTCATTTGCTAAATCTATAAACCAATGAAGAATTTTATTTCTCCTATCAAAGACATCTCAAACTCTTTCTTCATTTCATCTGCAAATGCATGACTCATTCTATCATCTCCTCCAAAGACTATGTCATCTACAAACACTTCACAAATCAGAATTTGATCACCTTCTGATTTCAAGTAGATGTTGCTAGCTTCACTTGTTCTCTGAAATCCAATCTTCACAAGATGAGAGTGTAGTCTTTCATACCATGCTCTAGGTGCTTGTTTTAGTCCATACAAGGCTTTATGTAATCTACACACCGTCACTATCTCCTAATAAGGCAAACCCTTTTGGTTGCTCTATGTACACTTCTTCTTCTAGGATTCCATTCAGAAAAGCAGACTTCACATCCATCTGATAGACCTTAAATCCCTTAAATTCTACAAATGCAAGTAGAATTCGAACACCTTCTAATCTAGCCACAGGAGAAAAAGTTTCTCTATAGTCTTCTCCTTCCTCCTGAGCATATCCCTTACATACAAGCCTAGCCTTGTTCCTGACAACTATGCCTTCTTCATTTAGCTTATTCCTGAAGACCCATTTGGTACCTATGACATTTTTATGTTCTGGTCTGGGCACCAAAGACCGTGTTGCCTTATTTTCTATCTGATCTAGCTCCTCTTCCATTTCTTTAATCCAGTCTTCATCTGTAAGAGATTGTTTTGAAGTCTTGGGTTCAAATTCAGAAATCATGCAAGAGTTTTCTTTCACTTTTCTTCTAGTGAGTATCCTTGCATCTTTATCTCCTATGATTTGCTTTGGATCATGGTGCAGCTTTACATATCTAGGAATGATTCTAGCCTAGTCTACTAGCTTTTCTTCTTCTTCTTCTTCACTAACCTCTTCTTCTTCTCTTACTGTAGCTTCTACTGGTACAGGAACACTAAGATATTTGCAAGTTTCTTTCTTAACTGGTTCCCAGAAGGCTATACTCGGTTCATCTTCTACTTCTTCACTGCATGTTACCTCATGTTCCTCAGGGGATTCATCAACCCTAACATTGATATTTTCAACAATCTTCTATCTTCTATTGTTGTAGCACTTGAGAGCTTTGCTCTTAGTGGAATATCCCATAAATATTCCTTCATCACATTTTGCATCAAATTTGCTGAAATGCTCACCTCTCTTGATATAGCACTTAATACCAAACACTTTAAAATAACTCACAGTGGGAGTTTTCCTGGTCCAATACTCATAAGGGGTTTTATCTTTGCCTTTCTTGATGAGTACCCAGTTCATAGTATAGACTACAGTGCTCATCGCTTCTCTCCAAAAAGTGTAAGCAACCTTTCCTTGGATCAACATTGTTCTTGCTGCTTCAACTATAGTCTTGTTATTTCTTTCTGCTATGCCATTTTGTTGAGGTGTCCTTGGGGTAGACAACTATCTCTTGATACCATTATCTTCACAGTACTTATTGAATTCATCAAAAGTGAATTCTCCTCCTTGATCAGTTCTTAGGCATTTTATCTTTTTACCACTTTCTTTCTCTACTAATGCTTTGAAAGATTTGAACTCTCCAAATGCTTTAGACTTTGTCTTTCAAGAATGTGACCCACATCATTCTTGAGAAGTCATCAGTAAGAATCATAAAATACCTATCTCCCTGAATACTTATAGTTTTCATAGGACCACACAAATCGGTATGCACAAGATCAAGTAAAGTTTTAGTTGAAAAAGACTTACCTTTAAAAGTTGAGGAAGACATCTTCCCAAGTTGACATTCTTTGCACAAAGAATTCTCAGGTTTGTCCAGCAACAGTAATCCTCTTACTGCCTTGATCTTTCTGGCTTTAACAATATTGTCAAAGTTCATATGACAGAGCCTCCTATGCCATATCCAACTATCATCAAACTTAGCCATTAGACACCAACTTATCTTGGCATTCAACTGAAATAGGTTACCTTTAGTCTGCTTACTAGTGGCAATAACTTCACCATTCTTCCCAATTATACTGCAAATTCCACCTTTGAATTCCATAACTAATCCTTTGTCATTCAATTGAGCAACACTCAACAGGTTATGCTTAAGACCTTCTACCTAATAAACATCATCTGCACTGCTTTACCATTCAGTGAAATGGATCCTTTTCGTTTCACCAAGCATGGTGCATCATTGCCAAATCTGACAACACCACCATCATATTCTTCCAAAGACAGAAAATTTCTCCAGTCACCAGTCATGTGGTGAGAACAACCACTATCAATTATCCACTCATTAGAGTTGTCAATGTGAGAGACAAGAGATTTATTGTCTGACACTTCTTCCTTTACTGCTACAAACACTATGTCTTAATTTTCTTCATCCTCTTATTCTTCATTAGTGACACCTTCATCCACAACAACTAGACAATTTCTTCTATTTCCACTTTTATATTTTCTGAACCTCTCCGGTTTATCCTTATTGTCATTGTTAGGACAGTTAACAACTATATGTCCTATCTTGTTGCAGGAAAAACATTTCAAAGGAAGTTTACCTCTATATTTTTCGGTTCCCTTTGGAAGTCTTTTAGCAAGAAGAGCTTCGAACTCCATCAGAATCTCTTCATCATCCATATCTTTGCATTGTCTGGATTCATAACTAGTACTAGTTTCTTTTCCTTTTTTGGATGGTATAGTAGATGCTTTAAAAGCTGACTCAGTCTTCTGAATACTAGCATCATATTTATTCAGCTCATATGCAGTTAATTTTGCAATAATAGAATCTAAGGATACCTTGGTCTTATCAATAGACCTTAGTTCCTGGATAGCAGCAACTCTGATTGCATAGACTAGTAACAATGATCTAAGAACTTTACTGACAACAGTAGCATCATCAATAGTTCCACCAGTGCTTTTGATATCATCAACCACAATCTTAATTCTAATACCATATTGTTGAATGGTCTCTCCTTCAACCATCCTCATATCTTCAAATTTTCCTCTAAGGATTTCTTCCTTAGCTTGCTTTACATGCTCATCACCACCATAAATGGTTTTCAATGCATCCCATACTTCCTTAGGAGTGTCCTTGTCTTGAACATCAATGAACTCAATATCTGATAGGCTGTTGATAAGGGCTTCCATGACTTGCCCATTTCCTGGATTTCACTCTTTTCATCATCAGTCAGAGTGCCAGTGGGAATCACATAGGCCTTCTCAACATAGCTCCAGTGTTGAGCACCCATACTCTTGATGTAAATCTTCATTCTGTCCTTCCATATCTTAAAGTTATCTCTATTGAACTTAGGACCTTCCCTCTTCATCATTATAGTAGGATCTTTTACCTTAATTAGTTAAGCTTATATCACCAAGGACCTAGAGGCACTTTGATACCAATTGATGAATAATAATGAACAACAGATACCCCAACCGGTACTGAGAGGGGGGGGGGAGGGGGGGTGAATCAGTAAAGATAAAAACTCTCTCAACAACTTATCTTGCTAAAGCAAAACTAACTAGTTATCACCATTACCAAACTTAACCATGGAAATACCAGTTAAACACAGTAAGACACCAGACACCATAAACTGATAGGTTTGAATACTTCAAATATGATCGATTATGCAACATCAACTTCACCCAACAACATATGCATGTGGTATACTAAAAATACCATAACCTATTAACCCTGCATGCATAATCCTTCAACCAAATACTTCATAAACATCACATGAAAAATGCATAACACATAACACATAGATTTTTCATGTGCAAACCCAAATGGGAAAAACCATGGTGGGGATGAATAGCCACAAACTTGTTTTGAACTCTTTCGAAGCTCACCCTGTTAGGAGCCTAGTCTAGTTAAAGACTTTACAATAAGGTTCTGCTAGGAACCGATCCTGTTAGAGATCACCCAGTTAAGGGATGGCTATATACCCTGTTAAAGGTTACCTCACTAGAGGATTTAAAGAACTCAATGATCTTAAGTCACTTGGTTATAGGTTTTACAATAATCCTATTAAAGCTACCCGGTAAAGGGATTTTCCATCTGTTGAAATGATTAGAAGACAACAGGAAAAAATATGATCTGATAACAACACTATATGCCAAGGCAGATCGTTTCATATCCTCTACTCTACAATCACACTCTATAGTTTACCTCTTACTGGTTTGGCAAGTATCAAGTATCTCTTCACTTGGATACATTAACATAGGCGGTCCAATCCCGACCGTCCATACATATTGCATAGATCATTACAATTTCAAACAAATCACAAGACAATCTACATCACTCATTCATCACCACTCATGGGAATTAGTTACTTATCACGCTTTCTTCTTATACCACTAAGAAGAATGATCATTCCCGAGGTAGACTTCAAACGTGGTCGATCTTCTTATACCTCAATCCTTCATGCGCACAAAGCTGACGTGGCACCTCGATCACATCTCTTAGCTAACTCATCACAAAGTATCATTGGTTCATAACATAAGTTGGATCACCAAATCGATAACCATAGAGTGGAGACTACCAACTAGTAATCACACTTAGTGAAACCCTGACACCGCTTCATTGAATCTCTTCATGCCTCTTCATACTAGTTCACCAACTTCTTCAATCTGCATACCGGTTCACTTAGACTTATTGACATCAATGATAACATACATTATCATCATATCAACATACTGGTTCATCATATGCCAATGATATCCAACAATATCTCTTTAACATTTATTTTCATATTTGCATTATTTTCATTCATAGTTAATTCTAAAACTTGGGTTTGACCTAAGGCAAAATCCTATCTACAACATCTCTCCTTCTCTTTATGTATGTTGGAAACAGGTTCAGGAGCTATACTCAATAATTTTGATAGAGTCAATAATTATGAATAAGTCATCTTTTGATGAAAAAAAAATTGGACCAGGGCGGATCTGTTCTACTTGGTCCTAAAAACTCAGGCTAAACTTCTAGGATCGGGTTCTAAACATCTTATTTTTTCCATATCATAGTTGGTGGCTCTATGGGACATTTGTAGCATACTATTTCTATAAATTTACCTCAATAATCATTCATATTAACCTCATTTCACAATTTACAATCTATTTCAATGTTGAGTGAGGGAGCGAAACCCTAACCAATGAATTTAAACAAAATTTCAACCCTTTCCTTATTTGGATTGAGGCTAGATCTATTAGGTTCACCCCTCTTTCAATGTATTGGCTAATTTGGTTAATTAGTTTTCTTATCTTAATTTGGAACTAGGATTTCACCAAGTAGGATAAGATCACTAATTAACCAAATTAGCCAATACATTGAAAGAGGGGTGAACATAATAGATCTAGGCTCAATCCAAATAAGGAAGGGTTGAAAATTTGATTAGATTCACTGGTTAGGGTTTGGTTCCCTCTTCCTAAATTGAAATTAGATTTATAGTCATGAAATTAGGGATAAAAGGGAGATAATTTATGTAAATTGATAGAAATAGTAAGGTATAGATATCCTACAGAGCCACAAGCTAATATTTGGGCAAGATATGATATTTAGAACTTGTTCCCAGAAGTTCAGCCTGATTTTTTAGGAATAGGTAGCACAAATTTGCCCTGGTCCTCTAAATTTTTCTCTGCCAAAAACTAACCTTTTTGTCATTGTTGACTCTACCTAATTCCTATGTACAACTCCTGAACCTATTTCCTACACACTGAAAGAGAAGGAGTGATGTTGTGGATATGGGTTTTCCTAAGTCAAACCTTGGTTTAAGAATTAACCTTGAATAAAATAATGCAAATACTGAAATAAATGTTAAGAAGATACACCTCAAATCTTCAATTTTTGATGATGATGCAATTTTGTTTGAATGTAATTACAAATGTTGAATGTAATGGCATGGAAAACACATGAACATGACAAACCCTAATCACACACATATGCTTGCATGAAGATTGATGTAACTTTGCTCCATGATGCTTGAAATATGGATATGCAACCTTGAATTTCTAAATATGCTTGATAATGATTGCTTCATAGATGGATGAATACTTTAGGTATACAATGGGTCCCAAAATGAATTGACAGGATTTCTTTATATAGGGTTCCCTAGGTAACATTTACCGATTAGGTCAACCTCTAATGGTCATGTGTAGCCCTAGGAATCAAGTTTTGTGAAGGAGATATAACACCCATCCCATTTTAAATTGGGCCCCCTTTGAGAGGGACCAGGGCATTTTGGGGCACTTTGCTCTAGACCAGTCCTTCTACAAAGAGGAACAAAATGAGTAGCTAAGGGGAGAGTATCCCACAGTGGGACCCACCAAAGGGTGTACATGACATCAAAGTTGGATAATCGGGCCTGAATGGACCTAGAAAGGAGATGCAAATAAGACATGATAAAGTGGGATCACAAACATGAGGTGTAAATTGAATTGGTGACAATTTATGACACTACATTTAGCCCCCACTTTAATGGGAGTATGGGCCTATGCAAATACTCATGGTAAAGTAGAAAGATGAGAGAGAGGAGAAAGTAGGAGCAAGATCACAAGGAGATAGGACACCACTAATTTCAAGGAACCATGCCCCCAATATTAAGATATTAACTCACACAATCTCATGCAAGGACACATAAAAGAAGACAAAGACAAAAAATAAATCCAAACAAAGACAAAAAGAAAAAATACCACAACAAGACCTCAAGTCAACTAGCCAAAGAGATCTCAATAATCAGAATGTCTCAACCACTAATATCATTCTTGAAATGCCATCACAATGACATAAGCAATCATATATAAAGAGAAAGAGCATGCATCAAACCATGAACCACAAATAGAAAAGCTATGATCTCATGGGGAGAAGAAAGGGGAAACATGCATGTCACAAGCTAGCAAGCTGTATTATCCTAGGTGATCCATGAGAAGAAGAGCAAGAGAGGACATGGATACCATAGGATAGATGTGGTTTTTTAGGTGATCCATGCTAGGGAGGGGACTTAGAATAGTCTAGCTATGTTTTTCTAGTTCCACTCATCCTGTTGTATATGTTGCTATTCGGTTTCAAGAGTTAAGAATCTTGTATAAGAATTTGTTTTGTTTAGTTTTGAGCATGAAACAACTTGTACAAGACATGAAATGAAAATGCGAATGTATATAGTTTTTGGCATGACGTATCTCGTATAAGACTTTGTTTTGTCTTTTTTTGAGAATGAACACCCCGCGTAAGACAAATATTTGCCTAGTTTCGAGAACATCTTGTGTAATAATTTGTTTTGTCTAGTTTCGAGAATGTGTAACTATGTATGACATACAAATAATGCATCTATTTTTGGGCATGAAGCATATCATGTAAGACTTTGTTTTGTCTGATTCCAAGAATGAACACCCTATATAAGACATGCAAAAATATAGTACAATATAGTACAAAGAGGGCAATATGAAATGTCCCCCCCTTAAGATGTCAACATAGCCCTATGTTGATGTCTTAAGGAAGCTAGAAACAAGGATACAGACCTTCAACACCAAGAAGATATCATTTTAGGAAACAATGTTCATAAATCCAAGCTAAAGATACAATGCTCTTACAAGAAAGGACAAGATAGTTGAAAAATAGATATCTTGCAATAAGTTTAAGTGGAATCCTTGGAGGGGAAGAGATCTTTTCTCAAATACATATACCTCCAAGAGGATATTTTTGAAAAAAAATAACATCATTGACCAAAAGAGAGGAAGGAGAAAAATAATGCATACCTTCCCCCTATTTCTAAGTGAAAGAGATTTTCGATGAAGGATGAAACACACTTTTAACCCAAAGTGAAGGGTTTTCTTATAATAGACATACATTACCAAGTGTAAAAGAGGTTGTAGTGAAGGATACACACCTCTTGCATAAGAGAGAATGCTTGAGAAAACAAAAAACTTCACACAAGGAATGACATCACATCATAAGAAAACACCACTCAACAAAGGAAAAGGGGATCCTTATAAAGGGTAGGAAAAATCAATGCCCCCCAAGAATAGGGACAATGAGAAGTATTTACACAACCTCTAAGGAGATATTTATTCATATGAGATGTACCGTTTCAAGCAAAGAATAGGTCCTACCCAAGGAAGACACATGTACTCACATGAAGGATAATTTTATGCAAGAAAGGACATCATGCTATGAAAAATGTATCTCTAAAGAAGAGGAAATATTCAAAGAGAAAGAGAGAATTGAATATATGTTGTCCTTGGCCCCCAAGCGAGGGTTTTTTTTCAATTTACTTCATTAATTCATAGTTTTACCCTAATTTCACAATTACATTACAATTCAACTTAGAAAGAGGTTAATCATTCCCAACTAGTTGAATCCAATTAGAATATTAGTCTATTCCCATTGGTATTGAGCCTAGATCTATTGGATTCAACCCTCTTTCAATGTAAGTGGGTTAATTGGGCTATTTAGTGGATTTACTTAGTAAAACCCTAATTCCTAATTTTCAATCCTTTACATTTTGGTGAACCCAACATATTGCATGCCCAATTCCGATTTATTATCTCAAATCTGATTTTGTATGCATTTTAAAATTCAAATTTTCACAAATAATTGGTATTTTCAAGTTAATTGCATAGGTTTGTGTTGGCATATGAGCAGAGTTTGATGACATGATAGGATTGTATGTTGTCATTGATGTCAATATGCTGAAGTATGAACCGGTATATTGAAGTAAGAAAACTGGCAAGAGAACTGGTATGATGGTATGAAGTGAACTGGTATATAAAAAAAGGTGAATCGGTATGTTGGAATGTGAACCAGTATATGCAAAGTTTGTATCAGGGTTTCATTTGATATGACTACCGGTTGGTAGTCTTGGCTTCAAGGTTTTCGGTTGATGCATTCCAAGTTTGTGTGATTCGACCGACGAAATCCTATGATGAGTTATCATTGAAATGAAGATCAGATCGTGCTGCCACATCAGCCTTATGCACATGAAGAATCTCCTTGAGGATCTTGCATGAAGAAGATTGATTCTATCTACCTCGGGAATGTGCAGAATCTTAGTAAACAGTGGAGAGAGCGTGATGGGTTATTAGCTTCTAGAAGCGGCAAAGAACGAACGATGCAGAATGTCTTGAGATTTGTTTAAGATTGTTTTACGCCATGTAATGTGTTTAAACAGTCAAGATTGGACCAACTATATTGTTAACCTAGATGCTTAGGGTTTTAGGTTTTTGCCACCGACCTAATCATTGTCTATAAGGTTGATGATGATTCTCATTTGAAGTTGTTGGAAAATGTATGTGTGTGAAGTGATTCTTGCCAGACTAGAGTAGTGAGGAGATCTCCAGAGTGTGATTGCAGATGTAAAGGAACTGAAGTGGATCTACCTTGGTATTAAGTGTTGTTATCAGATCAGTGTATTACCTATTGACTTCTAACCATTTCAACAGATGGAAAATCCCTTTACTGGGTAGCTTTAACAGGCTTTTTGTAAATCCTTTAACAAGGTGACTCAAAATCATTGAGTTCTCTAAATCCTCTGACAAGGTAACCTCTAACCGGGTATTTAGCCATCCCTTAACCGGGTGATTCCTAGTAGGATCAGTTCCTAGCAGAACTTGTTGTAAAGTCTTTAACTGGACTAGGCTCCTAACAGAGTGGACTTCAGAAGAGTTAAAGAACAACTTGTGGGTATTCATCCCCACCGCGATTTTTCCCAGTTGGGTTTCAACGTGAAAAATCAGTGTGTTATGTGATGCTTTTTCCTATGATGTTTTAGTGTTTTCTGTTAAGCGGTAAAGCATGCTGATCCAGTGGTCATTATATTTCTGATGTATTACATGTTTAAGCATATGGGTGAAGTGGAAATGAGATATTAGGTTTTGTGAAGATCTAAGTGTTACCGGTTTATGTCTTTCATAGTCATTCTGTGTTTTATAGGTATTGCCTTGATTTAGATCGGTGATACTATTTGCCAGTTAGTACAGTCTTTGCAGTTTAAGTTGTTAAAGAAGTTTTTATCTATACTGATTCACCCCCCCTCTCATTATCTATTGATTATTTATTGTTCATCATTATTCATAAATTGGTATCAGAGCATCCTCCAGGTCCTCTATGTTATAAGCTTAACCACTTGAGAAAAAGATCCTATTCTAATGATGAAGAGAGAAGGTCCTAAGTTCAATACAGATAACTTTAAGATATGGAAGGATAGAATGAAGATATACATTAAAAGCATGGGTGCTCAACACTAGAACTATGTTGAGAATACTTATGTTGTCTGTATAGGTACTCTCACCGATGATCAAAGAAGAGAAATTCAGGAGAATGGGCAAGTCATGGAAGCTCTTATCAACAGTCTATCTGATATTGAGTTTATAGATGTTTAGGATAAAGACAATCCCAAAGATGTATGGGATACTCTGGAGTCTATCTATGGTGGTGATGCACAAGTGAAGCAAGCTAAGGAAGAAAGCCTTAGAGGAAAATTTGAAGACATGCAGATGGTTGAAGGAGATACCATTCAACAATATGGGATAAGGATTAAAACTGTTGTTGGAGACATCAAGAGTGCATGAGGTACAATGGATGATTCCACCATTGTTAGCAAAGTTTTGAGATCCTTATTACTGGTCTATGCAATAAGAGTTGCCGCTATTTAGAAGTTGAGATCTATTGACAAGACAAATATAACCCTAGATTCCATCATTGCTAAGTTGACTACATATGAGCTAAACAGTTATGATGGCAATGTTCAAAAGACTAATTCAGCCTTTAGAGCATCTATTACACTATTTAAAAAGGGAAAAGAAGCTAGAACTAGCTGTGAACCTAGACAAAGAAGAGATATATAAGATGAGGAGATCCAGATGGAATTTGAAGCTCTTCTGGCTAAAGGACTTCCTAAGGGAACTGGAAAATACAGAGGTAAGCTCCCTTTGAAATTATTTTCTTGCAATAGGATAGGACATATTGCTATCAACTATCCTAATAGTGATAATAAGGACAAACTAGAGAAGTTTAAAAAGTTTAAAGGAGGAAATACGAGAAACTGTCTTGTTGCAGTTGATGAAGGTGTCATTGATGATGAATCAGAAGATGAAGAAAGCGAAGAGATAGCGTTTGTAGCCATTAAGGAAGATGTGTCAGACAAGAAGGCCCTTGTCTCCTACTTTGATAATTATAATGAGTGGATTATCGATAGTGGTTGTTCTCACCACATGACTAGTGACCAGAGAAAGTTTCTATCTCTGGAAGAGTATGATAGAGGTGTAGTCTGATTTGGTAATGATGCACCATACGTGGTAAAAGGAAAAGGGTCCATCTCTCTAAATGGAAAAAGAAGTGCTGATAATATGTATTGGGTAGAAGGTCTCAGGCATAATCTTTTGAGTGTTGCTTAGCTGAATACTAAAGGACTCACTCTAGAATGAGAAAATGGAGTGTTCAAAATAAAAGGAAAGAGTGGTGAACTGATGGCCATCGGTATGCAGACCAAAGGTAACTTATTTCAGTTAAATACAAATATCAGTCAATGTCTAATGGCTAAGTTTGATGACAATTGGATATGGCATAGGAGACTCTGCCATGTAAATTTTGATAATATTGTGAAGGCTAGTAAGATCAAGGCAGTTAGAGGATTGTCTGTGTTGAACAAACCAGAGAATCATTTGTGCAGAGAATGTCAACTGGGGAAAATGTCTTCCTCAACCTTCAAAGGTAAATCTTTCACAACAGATAATTTACTTGATCTTGTGCATACTGATTTGTGTGGTCCTATGAAAACTAGGAGTGTTCAGGGAGATAGGTACTTTATGATTCTTACTAATGATTGCTCAAGAATGATGTGGGTCATATTCTTTAAAGACAAGTCTGAAGCTTTTGGAAAGTTTAAAGCCTTGAAAGCACTAGTTGAAAAGGAAAGCAGTAAGAGAATCAAATGCCTTAGAACTGACCCAAGAGGTGAGTTCACTTCTGGAGAATTCAATAAGTACTGTGAAGAGAATGGCATCAAGAGGCAACTGTCTGCCCCTCGGACTCCATAGCAGAATGGCCTAGCAGAAAGTAACAACTAGACTATAGTTGAAGCTGCCAGAATGATGGTGATTCAAAGGAAGGTTCCTCACACTTTTTGGAGAGAAGCGGTGAGCACTGTAGCCTACACTATGAATTGGGTACTCATCAAGAAAGGTAAGGATAAAACTCCTTATGAGTATTGGACTGGTAAGACTCTAGTAGTAAGCTACTTTAGAGTGTTTGGTAGCAAGTGTTATATCAAGAGAAGTGAATACCAGAGCAGGTTTGATGCAAAATGTGATGAGGGAATATTCATAGGGTATTCCACCAAGAGCAAATCTCTCAAGTGTTTTAACAATAGGACTTAGAGAATTGTTGAAAGTATTAATGTTAAAGTTGATGGAACCTCTGAGAAACCTGAGGAAACCAACAACGAGTGAGTGGTAGATGAACCGGATGTAACCTTCTGGGAACCGGTTGCAAAAAAACCAAGTACAAGTAACAGTGCTCCTACACCAGTAGATGCTGATGAAGATGAGGATGAAGAGGAAAATCAAGAGGAATCAGTTAAGATGACTCAACATTGGTGAATGAGAAGAAATACCGGTCATTGATTGATAAGTTGCACTATGGAGTACATAGCAGACTAGACATTGCACATGCAGTGGGAATTGCTGCACATTTCCAAAAAAGTCCAAGAGAGTCCCACTTGGTAGCAATCAAGCGGATTCTTAGATATCTGAAGGGAACTATAGATTATGGATAGTGGTATCCATATAGTAATGATTTCAATCTCAAAGTATTTACAGATGCCGATTGGGCTGGTAATATGGATGACTGGAAGAGCACAACTAGTGGTGCATTCTTTCTCGATGATAGACTAGTCTCATAGATGAGCAAGAAGCAGATTTGTATCTCTCAGTCTACAACATAAGCAGAATATGGAGCAACATTTATGAACTGCACTTAGACAATTTGGATGAAGCATGTATTAAGTGGTTTCAAAGTCCCTGTATCTAAACTGGTGAGTATATTTTGTGATAACACAAGTGCAATTAATATTTCCAAGAATCCGGTACTGCATGCTAGAACCAAGCACTTCGAGCTCAAGTATCATTTCTTGAGGGAGAAAGTTCAAAACAAAGAGGTTGTATTGGAACATGTTTCTAGTAGGGAGTAGTTAGCAAATATATTCACCAAGCCTCTACCGAAGGCTACATTTACCTATTTAAGAGGTGAATTAGGGTGATTCCCCTTCAAGAGGTGAACTAAAGGTATGTGTTCCACATCAGTCAGGTATTGCATTGCCAAATCTTTTCAGGATTGGTGTGTTGAAGGATGCTACTCCTTAGGGGAGCAACATAATAGAACATGGATGTTTGTGCCTCCACTTTGGCATTGTTGTCAAAGGGGGAGAAGATTTGAAGTAGAGAAGATATCTACAGTATTGAAGAAATATTATGGAAGAAGATGTAGAGATATCTTTGTGTATTGCCATCAATGCCAAAGGAGGAGATTGTTGGCATATGAGCAGAGTTTGATGACATGATAGGATTGTATGTTGTCATTGATGTCAATATGATGAAGTATGAACCAGTATATTGAAGTAGGCAAACTGGCAAGAGAACCGGTATGATGGTATGAAGTGAACCGATATATGCGAAAAGGTGAACCGGTATGTTGGAATGTGAACCAATATATCCAAAGTTTGTATCGGGGTTTCATTTGATATGACTACCGGTTGGTAGTCTTGGCTTTAGGGTTTCTGGTTGATGCATTCCAAGTCTGTGTGATTCAACCAACGACATCCTATGATGAGTTAGCATGGAAATGAAGATCAGATCATTTTGCCACGTCACCCTTGTGTGCATGAAGAATCTCCTTAAGGATCTTGCATCAAGAAGATTGATTCTATCTACCTCAAGAATGTGCAGAATCTTAGTAAACGGTGGAGAGTGTGTGATGGGTTATCAGCTTCCAGAAGTGGCAAAGAACAAACGAAGCATAATGTCTTGAGATTTGTTCAAGATTGTTTTACCCCATGTAATCTGTTTAAATGGTCAGGATTGGACCGACTGTATTGTTAACCTAGATGCTTAGGGTTTTAGGTTTTTGCCACCAACCTAATCATTGTCTATAAGGTCGATGATGATTCTCATTTGAAGTTGTTGGCAAATGTATGTGTGTGAAGTGATTCTTGCCAAACCGAAGCAGTGAGTAGAGATCTATAGAGTGTGATTTTAGATGTAAAGGAACTGAAGTGGATCTGCCTTGGCATTAAGTGTTGTTATCAGATCAGTGTATTACTTGTTGACTTCTAACCATTTCAGCAGATGGAAAATCCCTTTACTGGGTAGCTTTAACAAGATTTTTGTAAATCCTTTAACAGGGTGACTCAAAATCATTGAGTTCTCTAAATCCTCTAACAAGGTAACCTTTAACAGGGTTTTAACCTCTAACCGGGTATTTAGCCATCCCTTAGCCGGGTGATCCCTAGCAGGATCGGTTCCTAGCAGAACCTGTTGTAAAGTCTTTAACCAAAATAGGCTCCTAACAGAGAAAACTTCAGAAGAGTGCAAGAACAACTTGTGGGTATTCATCCCCACCGTGATTTTTCCCAGTTGGGTTTCCATGTGAAAAATCAGTGTGTTTTGTGTGATGCTTTTTCATGTGATGTTTTAGTGTTTTCTGTTAAGCTGTAAAGCATGCTGATCCAGTGGTCATTATATTTCTGATGTATTACATGTTTAAGCATATGGGTGAAGTGGAAATGAGATATTAGGTTTTGTGAAGATCTAAGTGCTACCGGTTTATGTCTTTCATAGTCAAACTGTGTTTCACCGGTAGTGCCTTGATTTAGATCGGTGATATTGTTTGCCAGTTAGTGCAGTCTTTGTAGTTTAAGTTGTTAAAGAAGTTTTTGTCTATATTGATTCACCCCCCCTCTCAGTATCTATTGAGTATTTACTATTCATCAATATTCATCAGTTTAGGGGTTGAATTCATAAAAGCCCTAATTTATTATTCTAAAATTAACTTGTGGGTTGCATAATTTTTCAAGTATATTTTTAAATATAATTATTATGACATGTTATGTTGTGATTTAAAGGCATTTATTGTTCAAAATTACAATTCAAATTTCCCTCCTTTGTGCATGAGTTTTGTTACCATTAGTCCTACATACAATATTCCCATGAGAAGTTGTAGAATTAAGGTTTCTCAAGGTTTAATCACTAAGGGTATGGAACCTCAATTGGATCAGTTATTGAATGAGAATGTTACTGCTTCCTCTAATCCAACTAATGATATCATTTATCCCCATTCTCCTTATCATTATCATGATGTGGATTAATCACTAACTAGGGTTACTATTGACCAATTGGAGAAGATTGACAATGAATTTTAAAATATTAAAAAATGGATGAGTTAACAATACCCAGAAAGTGAGGTAATCCCTTTACTTGAAGGATTAGAAAAGTGGTGAAAAGTGATATAATTGGTGTTGATTTGTTGTGTGGCCTTGCTCATATTGTTGACACTAATATCATGCCAATCAAAAGTTGTGTTGAAGTCCTTGGTTATTCTTAACCCACAAGTTAATTTAATCATTTCATTCCTATGCCTACATCCTTGCCTAGTGTGTCTACATTTACATATTCTATCATGGATACTTCCACACAAATGTTAATCCTACACATGTTAGTTATGAGGGAAATCTCGTTAATCAATTCTCTTACATAACTCCTTCTGTGAGTCTTCCATTTGTATCCCAATCACCTCCCATACCAACATACCATAACATTCCACCTCCTTATTCTCAACCTCCACCTACATATAACAATGTTACTCCTCCATCAAAATCCAAAATGTCCAATTTCAATCCATCCATTGAAGCAACCATAAATAATATAGCCCAAACTATTACATTCCTACAACAACAATTGGCTTCCATTACTCAATCCAAGTTTAATGTGCCCACATTTGATGTAGCGAGCCCATTATCTGATGATATTTCATGTGCAATTTCTCCTAAACATATGAAAGTACCTCAATTGGATTTATATAATGGAAAAAGTGATCCCTTGACTCATGTGAAGACAATTCAAACTTTGTGTAGTGATTTTGCTCATGACCAAAGACTTATGGCTAAATTGTTTACTATAACCTTTAGGGATAAAGCTTTTCAATGATATTGTTCTTTGTCTCCTTATTCTATTACATAATTTTAACAATTGAATAATGCTTTCATTCAACAATTTTAAAATAATATTTGTCCTAAAATTAATTTGACTGATTTAATTCATTGTAAGCAAGGAGTTAAAGAAAAAGTGTCTGATTTCATTGGTACATATAAACATTTGCATTCTAAAATTACTTATCAAGTGACTGATTATGATGTTCAAAGAATTTTTATTGCTAATTTACAAAAAGACATTAGAGATAAACTTCTATTTTTTTATGTTACTTTCTTTTCACAATTGTGTGTAGTGCTTTATAATTATCAGCTTCAAGTGAGTCAATTTGAATCATCTCCTTCAATGGCTTTGGCTGATAAGAATAAGGGTGCTCAACAATCATTTGTTAAGTTTAAATTGAACAAGGGTTACATCAAGATAAATGACAACATAAACAATCAAGTGGCAACCACAACATTATATGTGACCCCTTTATCCAAATACCTTAGCAAAGAATTTACTCCTCTTTCTGAGTCATTGCATAGTGTAATGTTGAAGTTGATAAATGCTAATGTGTGAAACTTCCTCCCATAAAGCCAATTGATACTTATAAACCATTTCCATCTTATTATGATCCCATATCCTTTTTTCAATAACACGATTAACTTGGCTATGACACATAGATATTATACATTAATGAGTAAGATTCAAGACTACATGGATACCAATGCTATATTTGTAGCTGGTGTGAATGACAAAGGAAACAAGTACATAGCTCTTCCTAATCAAAACATCAAAATATTCACCAATCCTTTTCCTTCTCACTCTACTAATGTTGTTGAGTTCGTGTCTCTTTCCATTTATCTTGATGACCTTGGTATGGAATCTAACATGTTGTGTATAAACCTATACCTCCTAAAATCTAGGCATTAGTTTTTATCTTAGTGAGACTATTGTTGCACCTTATGAACCATTTTATATCACCATGCAAATGAAATATAAAATATCACGAGGAGTGCTCATTGATCTAGTGTGTATGGTGAATGTGATTACTGAAGAATATTTTTGTACTTAACAATTGCATCGAGTTACATATGATAAATCTAACATGATGGTCAAGTTGTATGATGGTTTCTCTTATCCTACTATTGGTTCTATTACTCTCCCTATTGAGGTTGGTACTAAGTTCTTATATGTTAATTTTGTTGGAAACAAGGTAGAAAACTGAGAGGGGGGGGTGAATCAGTTTGCTCACAAACTCTACTTAACTCAAACACAATTCCAGATCTAATAATTAACAATGAAGGCATAAATCAACACCACATCAATAACACACATAACACCAAGATTTTTGACTTGGAAAACCCCATTAGGAGAAAAACGATGGTGGGAACCTACCCACAATATGATGATACCCTGTTAGAAGTATATGAAATATTACAATGGGGAATACACATGCATTCAAGAAAAAATATTACAATGGGGAATACACATGCATTCAGGAACACTTCCTAGAGCTCACTGCTCAAAATAAAGAACATAAGGGCTAGAACCCTAGGGAAGACTCATTGTCTTACAAAAACATTCGGATTACATTTAGAAGATCATGAACTGATAAGATAACATCTCCTCATGCCTAGTTATAGTTTCTATTAAGCACATAATCTGATTTGCTTTGCCACACTTCTTCACACTTCCAAAAGATCAAAACATTATTTGTAGACTTATCTGATCACACACATTTAGATACACTTGTAGATACATCTCTCATATGATTATTACATATATTTATACAAATCATCAACCTATATTTCAAGGTCTCATCACAAATTACAAAGCTATAACCATACACACTATAATATTACATGCAGACCAAAGTAATGTTAGCTAAGACATTGTATGCACCTAAATCAACACCTCAAACATGAAGCAACTCCAAGAATTATGTCTCAAACATGCACAACATGCTAAAATCATCATGTCAGCCAAGAACATGGAGAACACCACCGGATCAAGGAAAATCATCAATAACACGTACATCGATCAATGCGGACCACCAACACAAATACAATACCATCTCGAAAACATCCACAAGCATCATGAATTACCACACCATCACCACTTAGTAGAATCTTCATCATCATTATATCAAACCTCAAGAACACTAACTAAAATGACTATCAAACTAAAAGATTCACTTGCAAACCTCCAAATCACGAACCATCTGAATTGAGGACACATATGAACATCCCAAACACTCTGCCAAATCTAGAAATCAAGATATTGCAACACGAAGGAAAATCCAGAACATTGATCAACATTGAGAATGTGTAAAACTAACTGCAATACTAGGTTTCATAACTCAATCAAATCTCCATGCGGACCACTGAAACTATAGTTGAATCAACTAGAGATACTTATCTCCAAACCATTTAATCCACAACAACTCACTGCAACATACTAGCCAAACCAACTCATTTAATCTGATTGCGATAATAGAACATCAATGACAACACACTATTCCAACAAACTTCTCAACAATATCCAACAATCTCCCCCTTTTGCATTCATGGCAACAAATGAATGTGAAAAATAATCAATGTCACAGAAATCAACAACTCTCAACAATCGCCCTAAATATTATTTCCTCTTGAGATCACTATACGGTTTTTCACATGATTCTCTCCCCCTTTGAAATCAATACAAAAGGCACATATGCAAATCATGATTCTCTCCCCCTTTAGAACTAACTCACAAATCTAAACAACTAAACCATAACATGAACTACTCCCCCTGAGTAGTAGCCTTACTCATCAATCTAGATCACAAGATTTCACTATGAAATCCACTAGACTAATGCAAATCCATGCATATTAGTTCTCATGAGGAGGGGCAATCACCCCTAGCTTCTCTCTAAGATAATCAAAAATATCTTTAGGAAAAGGCTTAGTGAAGATATCTACAATTTGTTCCTTTGTAGATACATACTCCAATATAAGTTCCTTCTCATTCACCTTCTTTGTCAAGAAATGAATCTTGATTGATATATGCCCGGTCTTTGAATGCAGCACCAGATTCTTAGAAATGCTGACAACACTTGAATTATCATAGTATATAGCAGTAGGCTCATCATAAACAACTCTAGTATCCTTCAACATCCACTTCATCCATACCATCTAAGTACAATTGCTAGTAGGGGCAATGTATTCAACTTTTGTAGTAAACAAAGAAATAACATTCCACTTCTTACTCATCCATGAAATGAATCTCTTACCCAAGAAAAATGCACCACCACTAGTACTCTTCTAGTAATCAACATCACCTACCTAATCAACATCAGTAAAAGAACTCAAAGTAAAATCATCATTTGTAGGATACCACAAACTAAAATCAATTGTCCCTTTCAAATATCTAAAAATCCTTTTCATAGCTACAACATGAGATTCCTTAGGATCAACTTGAAATCTAGTAACAAGATAAACAGCATTCATAATATTTGGTCTAGTTTGAGTCAAATATAACAATCTACCAATCATAGATCTGTATCCGGTTTGATTTTCTTTCAAAGAATCATCATCCTTTGTCAACTTACATCCGATCACCATAGGTGTACCAATTGGCTTTGAATAATCTAAACCAAAATTTTTCAACAATTCTTTCACATACTTGGACTGAGATATAAAAATGCCTTTACCTAACTGAGTAATTTGCAATCCCAAAAATAATTTTATCTCACCAATCATAGAAATATTAAACTCATTCTGCATGTCATCAGCAAACTTGTTGCACAAGCCATCATCTCCACCAAAAATAATATCATCAACAAAAACCTCAATAATTAAAATGTTATCATGATAAATCTTGATATACAGATTACTATTAGTAGTAACCTTATTGAATACAAGCTTCAACAAATACTTATCCAATATGGTATACCAAGCTCTTGGGGATTCCTTGAGTCCATACAATGCTTTCTTTAATCTGTAAACCATATCTACATGATCTGTCAACTGAAATCCATCTGGTTGCTCAATGTAAACTTCCTCTTCCATCTCACCATTAAGAAAGGCTGACTTGACATCCATTTGATAAACTTTAAAATTTTGTAATTAACATAAACAAGAAATAATCTTACAACTTCTATTCTTGCCACCAGAGCAAAAGTCTCCTCAAAGTCAATTCCTTTCATATGAGAATATCCCTTACAAACAATTCTTTCTTTATTCCTAACAACTTCACCTTTTTCATCCAATTTAATCCGGAACACACATTTAGTTTGTAATTCCCACACATGAGCAAACCCTTATTTTATTTTGTTAGACTCGATTAGACATTTATTTTGTGCGATAGATATGATAGAAATGTTGGGATTCATATAATGCATGGATGTATCTTGGCTTATTTATGTCCCTCATTGATGATCATTGATTATATGCTTTCATGATTTTGATATTATTGATTATGCTCATGCCTAGTTGTGATTCTATGTGATTTAGATGTTGAATGATGATTGCTTTTTTATATGTATTTATGTCGTGTTTGGTGCATAGAAGGATATATTTCATCAATTTTTACTTCATTATGTAATGGATATACTAAGCCCAATTCTGATTGATTTATGATGCAATTTTCATTGTATGAATATTGTTTGATTGTTGTGTGGGGGAATCAATGTCACATCACTCATTGTGAGTGGGATGTGTCATTGCGACATTCCTCCACACACACACACATGCACATGTATCATTTCATGGGTGCACATTTGTAGGTACTAAGGGATTCATTCCTCCTGGGAAACCGGGTGCAAGCTTCCTTGGCTTGACAGGTGTGAACATTCCTCTTCCTAATGGCAAATATGTCGTCGGAGATGTCATTAGTTCCCTACTCACACCCTAGGTCTAGTTTGGTTGCTAGTGTTGTCATGTCTTGGCGTGATACACCATGTCATCATGTCATTGATCTATGAGTATGTGGCATGGTGAGTTTGTGTATTTGATCAATTTATTTAATTGGTTTATTCGAGGTTTCTTGACTACAGTAGTCGATTGATCAATTTGTCTTGTTTAAATCACAATAGTGGATTTACCTTGATTAAGTAATTATTAATTATTAAATTATAATTTTGGCATTGTTTTGATTTATTAACGCTATATGATTTCTGATCATTTGATCATTTTTGCATTTGTATTTAATTAATGCTTATTTTGAATTATTTAATAGCGGTTATTTGAATTATTAAAATACAATAATTTTGGATTTGGTGGCGATTAATATTTATTAAATTATTTTGCCATATTAGTGATTTATTTAACTATTGATGATTTGATTATTATTTATTGTCTGTGATTGGATTATTTAATTTACTTTTAATTATTAGTTGTACTTGATTAATTTTGAATAATAGTAATGATAAGGGCGAGTATTAAATAGTTTTCTTATATTTACCTTTATATTATTATTTTAATATTATTTTCCTAATTTCAATTTTAATTAGAAATAATAATAATAATATAAACATTATTTGGTTGATTTTTGAAATCCCACGAAATAAAATGGGGAAAATAAACTTAATGTTATAAGTTTATAAAATATGATATTGAAATATTTTATTATTTTCAAGCTAGGGTTTCATGGATTTTGATTTGGGAGATTTAATTGGTTTTTTCTCATGAGTGAGAAGGGGGATCATTTCAATTTTTGCATTCTCTACTTTGTTCTTCCTTCTGCAATTTTTTGAGAATTAGAGAATTGGGAGCTTGCTTGGGAAGAGATTTGTTGTTGCTCAAGAGTTTCTTCTATATCTCACAGGAAGAGGTAGGTTTTTGTTTTCTCTTGCTCTTTTAAAGTTTAAATCCAAAATTTGAAGGAAATCTCTATTTCTTCTTCCTTTCTATGTTCAAAATTTGATTGCATTCATGGGGGGTTTGTTGAAATGTTGATATTCAGTGGTTGTTGGGTGGAATGTTTTGCTATTTAACTTGAAATCTTATTCCAAGTTTTAACCTGTTTGAGTTGAATCAAGTGAAATTGGGGTTTCCTTATTCAGCAGATGTAAAATACTAATAATGATATCTGGAATTTGTGATTCTATTTGAATATTGATTTACCCATTTTCAATGGGTTTTGAATTTTGAATTTATCAGTTGCCACAACAAAATTGATGCTGCCCTTTTTAAAATTGGATAGGGCAAACTGTTTTCTTTTTTTACCATGTTTATTTTAAAACCCTGCCATGTTGTTGAACCCATGTAGTGGGATGGGTGTTGAGGCACCACCCACGTAAGTGGTGGGTGCTGCCAGCACCAACCACATATGTGGTGGTGTTGTCTAGGACCTCCCACATAGTGGAGGGTGCTACAACACCAACCACTTATGTGGTGGTGCTGCTAGTACCTCCTGCCTACGTGGTAGTGTTGTCCAGCACCTCCCACGTAGTGTTGGGTGCTACAACACCAACCACCTACGTGGTGGTGCTATCAGTACCTCCCACCTATGTGGTGGTGTTGTCTAGCACCTCCCACATATGTGGGATGGGTGTTGGGCACCCAGTCCCATGTGGTTTAATTTTATTTTATTTTTATTTTTAAATTTTGAAGGGTGTTGTGCACCCAACATTATGTAAATTTAAATGGTACCCTGCAAAATTTAGTATTTAAATAATACCCTATTGAAACTTAATTACTAGTAGGGGGTGTAAATTTGTTTTCCCTGACACCATAGAATTATGAAATTCATCTCTTTTTCAGCCTGCCACACATGTATGTCTTTGTTAATTAACAGTTCGATATAGTTGGCATTATGGTGTTCTAAAATGTGTGATTCTTGATGGTTATTGTAGTATGATATTAATGAGAGAACTTGCGTTCTTAGCTGTAGTTAACTAATTTTTTTTTTACGTCAATTATTAGTCTAATTGAGTAATTGTGTAGTTCGCTTGTAAATTTGGGGGTGAGCCGTGAGTATTAGCATGGGTTGAGTGTAAAATACTCGCTGGCCCGATTTGTTCATTGTTCACCACTATGTTTGTCAATGTTGTGTATTTTGTTGGTTTAGTTTCGGAGGCCACTTAGGTCATTATTTAGTATAAGTTAAAGTTCTCATCTCACGCCTAGTTATTTGTGTGTTTAATTTTGTTCCTCATGTGCACCCTCATGATGATTCTTTCCATGAGGATGAATTTCTTATGCTGCTGATTTTGTGGTAGTGAGTGTGAAGACCTCGCTGAGTTGCTAGTTGCTTGATAGCAATTGTATTATAATGTTATTATGTTTTCCTTTGGTCAAGAGGCTCACCTTTTTGTTGAGTTGATGATTGGTCCTTGGGTATGTGATGATTTGTGGTATGTCATTGTATAATATTCACATTAGATTTTCTTGGTTGTTTGTGAGCCTCTTGCTTTGTTGATTCATGGGTCCATGTAAAGGGAGTGGGATTCCTTATGACATCGGGCGTCATGAGAGATGGGTTGTCACGAGGTTCCTTGTAATGACCCACCAGGAAACCCCGAAGGGATAAGGCTAAAACTCAAGAATAGAGTGCATATATATATATATATATATATTTGTAGGAGTTTTAAACACAACATAATGATACAATGAGTTATCATAAGTTTAGATAACACAACAAAAGACATAACTAACACCTAAAGGGTTTCCCAATGTGATTACTTGATTCAACACTTAACTCAACCCACGCTATTTAACCCAATTGAGCTGATTTACTTAATGACCAGTTATTACTTTAAATAAGGATATAATTTGTTCGGTAAATTAAAATTATAGATAATAGGAAGAGTTCATCCATTATGATGGAAAATGCAGCTAACATGATGAAGTTCACCCATTAAAGTTAAAATATAGATAACATGATGAAGTTCATCCATTAGAGTTAAAATTTAGATAACATGATGAGTTCATCCATTAAGGTTAATAATATAGATACCATGGTGAGTTCATCCATTAAAATTTAACCATACATCTCGCCCAAACTTTTATTAAAATATAAGTCATGCATATAATACATTACATACTTTAATTTTATAATAAACTAATGAATGCTTCCCAAGCATGCTTTAATTGCATTATCAACAAATGAATACATTCCATTATGCAAATTTACATTCTTCGTGATCCAAATTACTGCATTAATAAGATGACTACATACATGCATTTAAGATTAACTTCATCTAATCCACATTATACATTCTAATATAATGCCACCCATACATGCTAAATTAGAGGAAACATAAGAATATAAACACCACATAACACCGAAATGATATCGGAGTTCACCCCTAGTGGGCTACATCTCCAGCTCTGCTCAACTGCAAGACCCCTATGATAAAATAATAGGGTGAAGAATACATAAGGTTCACATCATTTACATCCTGCCATCAAGGCATACATAAACCAATAGTACATATGACCACATCGGTCAGTAAATACAAGAATGATCCCTGAATAGGAAAAAGGATCCAACTGAACATAATAAGAAACAAATACAAAGATTGACTGGAGCATCTATGAAACTAAGCCTTCGCAACCCATCTTAAGCAACCCATGGTCTAGCATGAATACTAGGTTCTCACAAGGGCATAAACAACATGATGACTCCACAACAATGCTCCTATCAAAGACAACACAACAACACACTAGCAAACATAATCAAACAAACTCCTAAAAACCGAAGTATACAGTAGGATAAGCATACGAATTTCAATATGGTAGGATTACCCACTTGGCCAAACAGGGCTTCATATGAGGTGCATTGACTCACGATACTCTAACTAGAGACATGACCAACTATGGTTAACCACATACCAACATTTCAACACTTGCATAAAGGACATGACCAAATACAAAACCGTCACATGAAAACAGTCAAAACTCAAGATCGAGGACATAAGAAGGTACCCAAATCAATCATATGATAGTGCCCAACAAAACAAAATCATAGACTTGCCATTTCTTAAGCAACTGTGAATACATAAAATTAAACATGCATAGGCATAGATTGGAAAAGACAATCTTCTTTCCTATTGTTTACACACAACAACTGATCTAGTTTTCTAATTTGTCTAATTTTATTTCTATCTATCTACCTTCTCTAAAAACATGAAATTTATGGTTTCCTAACTCACTATAGTTCATTTGCATCGTACAATCACATAAATACATCATTATGAGTTTCCAAACCAAATCCACAAGAATATGATTAAATAGACATTAATCAACTAAAAATACGATATGCATTTTCAAAATAAAACATCATTTCCATCTTTGATTGAAAACAATAATCTAATTTCATCTTTTACAACACAGATATTGTTAGGTCCCGGAGACAACTAAGAGTTGGGGGGTGAATCAATTGTCTAACAAATTCAAACCAAAAACAACTTAACCAACCTTAATTCTTAATACTAGTAAATTAGACTTTATACCGGTAGACAATTTATCAGTTAATTACAGTACCGGTAAAGATTAATGTATGAATAACATCCACTACACATAACACCAATATTTGTATGTGGAAACCCTGTAAGGGGAAAAACCATGATGGGAAACCTTACCCACAATCAGATGATACTACTGCAAATAGTATGTGTATACAAATGGGGTCTGCACATGCAGAAAGGCCAAGCGCCTAGAGCTCACTACTCAAACACAAATAGGAGTCACATTGACTACAATTGGATGGTTAAATCCAATAATGATGTACTGCTCAAAATAACATCTTCATATGTTGGATTCAATACCGGTGTAGTTCTGATTGCCTTTACAAAAACCTTGTTTCACCTTCAAATGATATCTGCGTGTATAGCTCTACTTATTCTCGCATATACCTTCTTATAATTCTTTTTCCCAATCGCCTATCGGCCTTACAAATAAGATCTTACATATATACCATAACCTAAGACCAATTTTAGTAGGTCAGCTCTAAAAGATATTACAATAAAATAATTATAAGTAAATCAATAATCGATGCAATATCCAATTCATCATGTCAGCTTAATGCATTTACAATAACAACAAAATCATCTCCAAAGTGTGTCATGCTGATCTGGAATAGATAAGCTTGCCGGTGCATAACCTGGACCTATTTGCTGGTAACAACAAATATGCAAATATGAATATACCAATGAAGATATCTGAAGATATCTCCAAGACAAAGTGTCCAAATGATGTCTTCGACATAACCAGATATTTTCCATGTTATTCCAAGTGCTGGTGAACAATATATCCTGCTGGTGTACTAGATACCGGTGACTGTGCATAAGGTCACTTGCTTGCCAGTGAACATAACCATTTCTCCAAAGTGCCAGAGTTGATAAGTGTTGGTAGGTGTTGACATCAATGACAAAACCATACCAAAATAGCAACAGATATACACTTTCCAAAAATGGAAACATACATTTTAAGGGGAATCAAAATCGATGTTCATTTTCTAAATAAATTGATATTTCCTTGCATACATATAGAAAAATATAAATTAAATATTAATTAGTATATATATATATATTAATCCACAATTAATAAAATATATACTAATTAATAATTAATAAAACTTTACACATTAACTATTAATTAATATATATATATATATATTAATCCAAAATTAATAAAATATATACTAAATAATAATTAATAATTAAAAAAATATATTTTAAAACTTTTAATAAAATATAATTAATTTTTTTTTTAATAACCCACATTGTAAAAGGCGATAGCATTTCTTTTATATATATATAAAAAATAGGTCAACCGTGATGCCCACCTCCCTCAACGGGAGTGAGGTTGTGCCCTAGTCGTGGAGACTGTGACCACCAGTGTGGACACAGACCCACAACCTTAACACTATGGATGTGGGACTCTGCGGCCACCATGGGGTCGTAGGTCTCTGCGGCCGCCATGGGGTCGTAGGCTTCTACGGCGACACTGTGGTCACAGAGCTCTGCGACCACCAGTGTGGTTGCAAACCTCACAGACTACGAACCTATGAAGGGTAGGGGGCACGGGTTGAGCCTCAGCTCCTCGGCCCTGCAAACCCTAAATCCGCAATTAAATTGCATTATCAATTTTGTTTTACCCTTTTTTTTTATACAAACTTAAAATAAAAGGAAAAACCCCAGTTTCCATTAAATTCACAGTCTCATATAGAGACTAAAATATTTTCTAGAATGGGGGATGACCCTTTGGTGAAATGGTGGGGCTTCTTGCCTATAGTGCCTACAACCTAGGTTCAAACCCCCATGGGTTAGTCTCTACCGTGTTAAAAATGGAGTACCCTTACCCTGGGGAGAACCTTGGAGAAATAGTGGGGCTTGTTGCCTGTAGTGCTTACATCCTTGGTTCAACCCATTAATTTAAAGGGGATGACTCTTTGGTGAAATGGTGGGGCTTCTTTCCTATAGTGCCTACAACCTAGGTTCAAACTCCCATGGGTTCGTCTCTACCGTGTTAAAAATGGAGTACCCTTACCTTGGGGAGAACCTTGGAGAAATAGTGGGGCTTCTTGCCTATAGTGCTTACATCCTTGGTTCAAACCATTATTTACCTCAAATTGTTATTATAATATGATTTATATATTACATATTATTTCATAAAATATAACTTGAGCAAAAATGCCTCCGCGTGCGAAAAAGCGATGCAATGTATCGACATCCTTTTTTGAGCGTTCTTATCTGCCGCAGGGAAATTATAGAGGCTCTGCAAATCATTTCGTTGTTTTGGCTAATAACTCTGGGACTAAGGATCTTGAAAGGGTCATATCACAGACCCATGATCAAGAGGCCTTCTTTGCAAAAACAAAATACTTTTTGGTTAATGCAGTTAGGGCTCCCCCCCTCTTTACAAGGGTTGGGATTGGGATTGGGATTTGGTGAGCCACAAAAATAACAAGGCTTTAGGGCAACCAAATGGCCCCAAATAGAATTCTAGTCATTGTTGGGAGGAGGGTTTTGTAAAACCTAACCAGTCAAAGAGTTTCTCTGCTTGCCATATTTTTCCTTCACATAAATCTTTGGGTAAATTTTCAGAGGATATGGAAACCCCTTGTTGTCACAATTCTAAGGAAGTCGAGCACCCATTATCTGATCTACCTTCAAATTCGCCAGCTTCTCCTAATGGGTTGGTCATTGAAATCGATAATCATACCTAGGCTAGGTATCAAATGCATTGTAGTGACAAAATGATCTTTGCTCGGTGGAAAGGTTGGGGGATCCCGTCTGAACAAATTGTCAACGGGGTGTCATCTTCCTTCAATAACCAGGTAAAAATTGACATCCTTCCTGATAATTTCTTAGCTATTGAATGTGGTAATTAGAGTCTGAGAAATTCATTGTTAAACGGGGATATATTAACATTTAAGGGTCTAGGGTTTGATTGTTGGGAATGACAACCTCTCTTTCTCCCATCTCAATTCAATTCCTGCATGGTTAATAGAGAAATTTCATTGGATAAATTTCCCGTAGAATTGCGAAATAATGACTTTTTAAGAATAATAGGCAACAAAATAGGTAAATTTGTAGAAGTCCAAAAATCAGCCCTAAGCTTCTTTAACCAGCTCCTAATTGTTAAAATGAATATTAACATTAAATCTTTAGATCCTATAACTCTGAAATGTGATAAATCTTGTTTAACCCTAGAATTGCCCTTTTATAATGGTTCTTTTGAAGATTCTAGGCCAAGGAAGATCCCCTTTGAGAAAACTTTCCCTAAATCATTGCTCATGTCTAATGGCACACCATTTAGTTTCATGGAAGGAGGGGGTTTCACCCTAGAGGGCTATAAGATTGATAATAATCCTAATCTCACCTCAGACCTATGCCCTCATAGCTCCCCTATTAAGCCCTCTCACTCTCCTCTTCCTCCACTACTAACTATAATTTCACCTATAGATGACTCTCTTCTCAGGGATTGTGATCTGGAAGATGGTGAAATCAATGAGGTTATCCCTCAGAAAGATCAGCTCGGTCTGACAAATATGTCATCATCTAGCTCTCTCATTCCACAAGAAAAGTTGAATCCCTTGGGGTCCCCCCCTTTAATTTAACTAATCACCTCTGAGCAATTAGCAGTGATGGATAGGCTTTCCCTGGATCCAAGATTGGAATCCTTGTAGGATCATCCAATCTCTCTAGCCTAAAGATTGGAGGGCTTTGAGGAGGCAAAGGCTCGGTCTCCACCTTTGAAAGCTATTTTTGATATAATTGTAGAATTTGAGAGTGATCGGATGGCTAGGGAAGTTAATATCATTGCCAATTTTGTAGGGGAAGAAGTAGTAAATGACCTCATGGATCAATTGGTTGCTAAAATTTGTGATGATGAGGAGTTGGAAAGACAAAGGGATTTCTTAGTAAAAAATCTAGTGGATGTTACTAGAGTCAACTTAGAAATAGATGATCTATTTATAGCATTAGATAACTTAGAAAACAATAACCCAAATACTCTAGGCATTCTCAGCTCTAACAGAAGCAAAGACTCTCCTGACTGTGCTAAACACAGTAAGAGAAGAGGTAGGAGATCCCTTGCTGAACTAAGATCAAAGGATGGACATGCCAAGAGTTAGGCTAAAATATCTACTCTTTTTAATGCAGGGGAGGGGAAGTTCCTCCCCAAAGACCCATGAAAATCATAACATGGAATGTTAGGGGTCTGAATGGCCCTAACAAACAGTGCATCTCTGATTCTAAACAAGATATAATGTTAATCCAAGAAACCAAAATGAACTCCTTTGAGATAGTCCTTTTTAAGAAAAAACTAAGCGTTAGACATCTAAAGCACCCCCCTACTACAGGGGCCTCAGGGGGCTTAGCCATCATTTGGGACTCTAAATTCATCTTGTTTACACCTTTAGAGATTAAGAAAAATTGGATGGGAGGAGAAGTAGTAAGTTATAAAAATAACCTAAGATTAATGTTTATGATAAGGCTAGGGTGTGGGTTGGAAATCTAGATGATAGATAATGCCTTCACCTGGAACAACAAAAGGCTTGGTTTCCGTAACATTGCTAACAAACTAGATAGGTTCTTTATCCATGGGGGGCTCTCGGAGCTTAACTTTACCCTGAATGCATAACCCCTCCCTTTAGCAAGATTTGACCATTTCCCCCTCCAACTAATCTTATTATCTGACCACTCCCCTAAAAAATGTCCCTTCAAATTTGAGAGCATGTGGTTCAGAGATGATAATTTTTTAAACTTAATTGAGAATTGGTGGAGAAGCTCTATTTTCTCTGGTTCAAAGATGTTTATTATCACAAGCAAGTTAAATCTTATCAAAAGGAAGCTCTTAGAATGGAACAGGACTAATTTTGGAGATATTTTCGATAAAAAACTCCTAATAGAAAATGACCTTAAGAATGTTAACATTGAGGTTCTTGAGAAGGGGATGGATGAACATCTCTTCCTGAAAGAAAAGGCTCTACTCTCTGAGTATGAAAAGACACTCTCAAATAAAGAGATCTTTTGGAAACAAAAATTGAGGGAGACTTGGTTGAGTGATGGGGACTGAAATACTAAGTTTTTCCACAATAGTACTAAGCAGAGGCAATGGGTCAATCGAATTTCTAAAATTAAGAATTGCTAGGGTTCCATCCTATCTGAACTAGATGATGTTGCCTCCGAGGCAGCAAGGTTTTTTGATAAAATCTTAAACAATATTGAAGGCTCCAACCTCAGATGCCAACTCAATATTATCAAGAATATTCCAAAACTCATTAACGATGACCACAACAAAATCCTATCAAAGAAATTCTCCGAGGAGGAGGTTAAATTTGTCCTTATGAAGATGAATCCCGACAAGGCCCCAGACCCTGATGGCTTCCCCACTAGCTTTTTCCAAAAATGTTGGGGTTTTATGGGGACATAGATCATGGATGCCTTAGAAGGTATTAAGAACTCTGGTAAGGTTCTCAAAGAAATCAACAATACCTTCTTATCTCTCATCCCCAAAAAAGAGAATCCTAAAAGATTTAATGGCTTCATACCAATAGCCCTTTGCAACACTCTGTACAAACTCTTAACCAAAACCCTAGCAGCCAAACTCCAGAATCTTCTCCCCATTATCATTAGTGAATAAAAAACCAGCTTTGTAGAAGATAGATCAATCTATGATGGGGTTATTATAGCCCAAGAGGCCATTCATTCGGTCCAACTCAACAGGGCCCCAAGTATGCTAGTCAAATTAGACATAAGCAAAGCTTATGAAAAAGTTGATTGGTGCTTCCTATGTAAATGCTTGGAGGATTTTGGATTTTCCAAATCTTAGATCAACCTAATCTTTGAATGTATATCCACCCCCAAATTCTCAGTCTTGGTTAATGGCTCCTCGGAAGGTTTCTTCAGCAGCTCAAGAGGGCTTAGGCAAGGAGATCCTATGTCCCCCTTCCTCTTCATCATCATGGCTGAAGCCCTAGGTAGATCCATCTCTAAGGACAAAGAGGAAGGTGGGATCCAAGGAATCCCCATTACTAGTGGCCTCCCTCCCTTTACCCACCAGCAATTTGTCGATGACACGATGCTTTTTGGGCACGAAAGTGTAAGGGAAGCAAGTGCCTTTAAAGGCATCCTTAATTCCTATATGCTAGCCTCAAGTCTGTAGTTTTTATGTTCAACATAGACCCCTCCTTAGGAAAAGTGATCAGCAATGTCTTGGAGATTAGTGAAGGAACTCTTCCTTGCAAATACCTAGGAATTCTCCTTGACAAGGGTAGAAGACCCTCAAAATTATGGGACAACTTGGTGGATAAAATCAAGTCTAGGATTAACACTTTGAAAGGAAAATGGCTCTCATCTGTAGGTAGAGCAACCTTGGTTAGATCGGTCTTATCAGCTATGCCCATTTACTAGCTCTCTTGTCAACATTTATCTTCTTCTAAACTTGCAGAGCTCAACAAGCATCTCAGGGCTTTCTTTTGGCAAGGTGCTAATGACAACCGTAAAATATCACTCATATCCTGGGACAAGATATGCAAGCCTAAAGAAGAAGGAGGAGTTGCCATTAAAAACCTTCATGATCAGGGCAAAGCCTTGGGTGCGAAATTGGTCTGGAGGATGTTCAGAAACCCCCACCTCAAATGGGCTCACTTGTTGCACCACAAATACCTTAATGGAGGGAATCCTATCCAAATATTCAGAGAAACCAACCCTCCCAAAGGGTCTTTCATATGGAATTTTATGTTAGACTATAGGAGGATTATCTCTGACAGACTTACTTGGAACCTGGGGTCTGGGGATAAAGCTCTTTTCTGGTCTTATTCATGAGGTGGATATAAGGCTATTGATAATATCCATGACTTTGGTGCTACTTGTATCCTTCTTGAATCTCATAAAGGACCCCTGTTAAACAACTATATCTCCCCTTCAGAGGATGGGGTTGGTTGGTAGTGGATCGAGAAGGAAGATGAGGATATCCTAGTAAGGGATAAACAAAAACTTATGGCAATTCTTAAATCAAGGAACATTACCTTAGGTCAGAATGAGGACAAGCTTGTCTGGGATGGATCCCTAAGAGGAGAATACAACTCCAAGGATGGGTACTCTCTCATCTCCAAATCATTTATAAGACCTATGACTGAGCTTCCCTTGAAACTTTGCTGGGATAAATACTGTCTACCTAAGGCAGGTATCTTCTCCTAGCTTGCGGTTCAGAACAAGCTCCTAACTATGGACAAATTTAGAAGAATGGGGTATGAGGGCCCTAGTAGATGTCCTCTTTGTGAGGCAGATGAGGAAGACACCAATCATATCCTCCTTAACTACCCCTTTGCTCACAAATGTTGGATCTGGTTCACCAACAAACTTGAATGGTCTGCGGCCTTCCCCCACACCATCTTTGGAATGCTCAAGGCATGACCTCTCCTCAGGCGTGGCTGTCTCTTTGAAGGTTTATGGACAGATCTTCCTTCTTCCATTATGTGGGAACTATGGAAGGAGAGAAATATATGTCTCTTTAAGAATGAAAAACTAGAGGTTCCCAGAATCATTAACAAGATAGAGTCAGCTATCACTGAGCTCATGAACAACCGACTGTCATCAGGAACATTGAAGAATGCCTCTATCACTTATTGGGATGAAAATAAGAAAAAATGATGGGAAGGCTTATCCTTTCCTCCCTTTGTAGGAGATGGTCCTATTGCAAGTCTTTGATCAAGGGATGCATGTAGATGGCAGGCCCCAGGCGAAGGTTGGGTGAAGCTAAACTTTGATGTGGCATCTCGTGGCAACCTAGGGCAAGCAGGGATAGGATGTGTTGTTCATAATTGGGAAGGTAAGGAGCTAGCAACCCTGGCCTCTCTGGTTTGAATCAACACCAACAATTGGGTGAAACTTATGGCCTTGGTGGAGGGTCTGCATTTATGTAGGAAACTATGAGTTAAGAACTTGGAAATTGAAGGAGATTCAACTATAATTGTCAATGCTCTGAGGAAAGGTAGTATGCCTAATTGGAGACTAAATACTTTGCTGTCAAAAGCTCTTGACTTATGTAGAGATTTTGATAGGTTCAGAACCAATCATATTTATAGGGAGGGCAATAAAAGAGCAGATGAGTTGGCTAGCTTGGGAGCTGATGGCATCAATCTCCTGTTTGTGCCACCTTACGACAACCCCCTCTTTTTTTTTCGTGTCCTAAGTGGTCGTTAGCATGTTTCTCCTTTCATCCCCTTATGTTTCTCTTGCCCAGACTCTGTTTTAACCCACTTATTTATTCCTCTTCCCGCCCCCTATTTTTATGTATAGATACTCAGACAAACATTTAGTTTAAATATGCCCATATATCTTTTCTCCCAGACTTTAACTTAGGTAGTTAGGCTCAATCCATGGTTGGATATAATCATTAAAACACAAATCTCAATCATATATTTTTATTCCTCTCCTTCATACCCATTTAGTCTTCCATCCTTTAGCCCAAGGAGAGGCCCCTCGTCTAATATTTTTGTATATACTTATCTGGGAACTTTCATTATCAAACCCTCACCTTGATTCAGTCATCCATCCTCATATTCAGCCTCTCATCGATACACACACACACACACACACACACACACACACACACACACACAGATATATATATATATATATATATATATATATATATATATATTCTTGCAGCCCAGGACCTTTTCATGAATTATCTGGGACAGATAAGCACTCTCAATGCATGTAATAATTTTCTTTTTATAGATATATAAGCATTTCATACACACACACACACACACACATATCTATCTTAACACCTATATTAAGTTAGATCCTTGATTCACATTTATAGGTATATACATACATATATATATATATATATATATATATATATGTATAAATATGTATATATATATACATATATATATATATGTATATATATATAGTCATATATATTCATATTTATATATATACATTTATATACATACTTATATATATTTTTTGATATATTTATATTTATATTATTATATATATATATATATATATATATTCTTATATATATTTATTTATATATATTCTTATTAGTCTCTTGAAGTTTACTGACCTTTCATCCTTGAATATCGGCTTAAATCCTTTTTTATCCATCTCTTCATTTATCTGAAGGTATATATGCCTTTTCTCATTTTCATAATTTCTTAGTCATACACTTTGGTGGCATTACTTTATCTTCCTCTAAAATGTCTCATCGATGTTACCTTTGTTTCGATGAAACCATTGTAATTGTCAATGAGCCTTATGGTTTCATAGATCTCCTCATTTTCATCAAAATCTTTACCTTACGTGTTCATGTCGATGTAATGCTCCATCGGTTCATCAAAACCCTATTTTTGATAGGAATCCTTTTTTCGCTGCATTTCACAACTGTCTTATCGATCTTTAAGTTTATCGATAATGGTTCCTCATTATTCGGCTTTTGCATTGGCATCGATGAAATTCCTTATGTTGGTGAAAGAAGAATGTCTTCCTTCGACCTTTTGTTTTTACTGATGGCATGTTATCGATGAAATTCTCTTATGTTTTATCAACCTTTTGTCTTTCGATGAAACTGTCACTATCGGCCAATAACTTTAGTATCTCTTCGACAACCTTCTTTTCTCAAAAATTCCTATCGATGAAACCTTCCCTAGTTTCTTTGATCTCATCATTTCAGTAGAACTATCTTCTTTGGTGAATTATTTACATGTCCTCCCGATACTGTAGTTTCTTCAGCAGCCTTGCTTCATTGATGAAATCTCCTTAGGTTTCTTCGATATACCTTCTATTGATGAAAAATAATACTTTCGATAAGTCCCTTTTGAAGTTCATCGAGGCCCAAGTCTATTCAATATATAATCTTATAAATGAAACATCGATAGGTTTCTTTGATACAACAGGTGTACCATTTCTTTCGATGAAACCATCGTTATTATCAATGAGCCTTGTGGTTTCATCGATCTCCTCATTTTCATCGAAATATTTACCTTACATTTTTGTATCGATGTAATGCTCCATCGGTTCATTGAAACCCTATTTTTGATAGGAATCCTTTTGTCACTGCATTTCACAACCGTCTTATCGATCTTTAAGTTTATCAATAATGGTTCCTCATTATTTGGTTTTTGCATTGGCATCGATGAAATTCGTTATGTTGGTGAAAGAAGAATATCTTCCTTTGACCTTTGTTTTTACCGATGGCATTTTATTGATGAAAATCTCTTATGTTTTATCAACCTTTTGTCTTTCGATGAAACTATCACTATCAGCCAACAACTTTAGTATCTCTTCAACAACCTTGTTTTCTCAAAAATTCCTATCGATGAAACCTTCCCCAGTTTCTTCGATCTCATCATTTTGGTAGAACTATCTTCTTTGGTAAATTATTTACATGTCCTACCGATACCGTAGTTTCTTCAGTAGCCTTGCTTCATCGATGAAATCTCCTTAGGTTTCTTCGATATACCTTCTATTGATGAAAAATAATGCTTTCGATAAGTCCCTTTTGAAGTTCATCGAGGCCCAAGTCTGTTCGATAAATAATCTTATCATTGAGACATCAATAGGTTTCTTTGATACAACAGTGTACCATTTGTTTCGATGAAACCATCGTTATCATCAATGAGCCTTGTGGTTTCATTGATCTCCTCATTTCCATTGAAATCTTTACCTTACGTGTTCGTATCGATGTAATGCTCCATCAGTTCATTGAAACCCTATTTTTGATAGGAATCCTTTTTTCGCTACATTTCACAAACCGTCTTATCGATCTTTAATTTTATCGATAATGGTTCCTCATTATTCAGCTTTTGCATTGGCATCGTTGAAATTCCTTATGTTGGTGAAAGAAGAATATCTTCCTTCAACCTTTTGTTTTTACCGATGGCATTTTATTGATGAAAATCTCTTATGTTTTATCAACCTTTTGTCTTTTGATGAAACTGTCACTATCGGCCAATAACTTTAGTATCTCTTCGACAACCTTCTTTTCTCAAAAATTCCTATCAATGAAACCTTCCACAGTTTCTTCGATCTCATCATTTCGGTAGAACTATCTTCTTTAGTGAATTATTTACATGTCCTATTGATACCGTAATTTCTTCAGCAGCCTTGCTTCATCGATGAAATCTCCCTTGGTTTCTTCGATATACCTTCTATTGATGAAAAATAATGCTTTCGATAAGTCCCTTTTGAAGTTCATTGAGGCCCAAGTCTGTTCGATAAATAATCTTATCAATGAAACATCGATAGGTTTCTTTGATACAACAGGTGTACCATTTGTTTCGATGAAACCATCATTATCGTCAATGAGCCTTGTGGTTTCATCGAAATCTTTACCTTGTTCATATTGATGTAATGCTCCATCGGTTCATCGAAACCCTATTTTTTGATAGGAATCCTTTTGTCGCTACATTTCACAACCGTCTTATCGATATTTAAGTTTATCGATAATGGTTCCTCATTATTCGGCTTTTGCATTGGCATCAATGAAATTCCTTATGTTGGTGAAATAAGAATATTTTCCTTCGACCTTTTGTTTTTACTGATGGCATGTTATCAATGAAAATCTCTTATGTTTTATCAACCTTTTGTCTTTCGATGAAATTGTCAGTGTCGGCCAATAACTTTAGTATCTCTTTGACAACCTTCTTTTCTCAAAAATTCCTATCGATGAAACCTTCCCCAGTTTCTTCGATCTCATCATTTCAAATATTATAACTAAACATAATTTAAAATAATAATATAATACATTTCAAATATTTCAAATTTATATTATGAATATTATTTTCAATAAATTATAAAATAATATCATAATAGTCACAACAATATAAATTAATAATAATAGGTTTTAGTTTTATAACTAGATATCTAGTTATATTTATTTATGTATATGTAGCGTCATAAATTGTACGCACTTGCTAGGGTGGTACAATTTCACACCTAGTTTAGCACCCGCCTTGGTGCATTTTGCATTTTGCATCGCATTTCCCCTTTAGCACTTAATTAATTAAATTAATTAGGTCTAAGGTCCTATTTTATCATTTCCTACATCATAAAGTTGGGCCCTTTCATTAAAGTGTGCCCTTTTCATTTTATTCCTCCAATACATCATTTAATCAAAAACCCTAATTAGGTCCTATTTTGAACTTGGGGGCTTGATTTCGGGGGTCAAAACATCTGAAAATCACCTGTAACTTCGGGATTCTCTCTAAAATCATCATATCCGACGGCCCTGAAAATTTGGTGAAAAGTTATCGGGACCATGGCGCCCGGGGTGCAACATGGTCCCGGACATTTTTCCCGAAATTTTAGGAGCGCGATCCAATCATAAAATAAAGCTTAACCCCAAGAAATTGGCAGGATATTCAATCTCTAGGTCGGCTAAAAATCGAAATTAAGACCTAGGGTTTCATATATAAGAGCTCTCTTTCTTCATTTGAAAGGATCCGGATTTTTGGCTTTAAGGGACCTTCTATGCAGCAAAAGAGCAGATCTTTGAAGACTTCAACAACATTCAACATCCTTCTATCAACCATTCATCAATTTCATTCATTTAGGGCTTGGAAGACATTGAAGAACAATAGGATATTACCGACTGAAGATTGGCTTGTACTCCTCCCTTGAGGGTTGGGTATGATTCTATGTTGTTTTCATGTCTTTGCATAAGCTTCAAATATCCTTTATTCATGCTTTAGATCACTTTACATCTTGATTTAGAGCATTTACATTATCATTTACAAGCAATTAGGGTTTACTTTCTAGGTTGCTCTAGTTTGCTTTCTGGCATTTTAGGACCTTGCACACACACTAGGTCTGCACACACAATACATTTTACAATACAACTTGGCTATTCGTGGAGGTGGAAATCACCAAAGCGGGGGTTTGACTAAGGCAAAACCCTATATAGCCGCCCAAACACCTTTTCAGATATAAGTGCAGGTTTCGGGACTCGGACGACGCCGCAGGTTGCAGATCCAGGAGAAGCAGACTGAGACCGACCTTCCCACCAAATTTCAGAGCAAAAGACCAGGACAGGGGCATGGGGCACCCTGGTCCTACCAGGACAGGGGCGCTGGGCGCCTTGGTCTTCCTGACAGACAGCAAGTTTCAGCATTTTGACAGCTTTTTCAGGTTGCAAAACAGCAGTTTTCGGAGCAGTTTCAGGGGCAGAATCAGGACAGTGGCGCCCACGCCCCCGTCCCAAACATTTTCAGTTAGATTTTAACTTCGGGTACACATTTGCATTCTTGTCTTGTCCTTGTGTTTACAGCTTTCCATCATTTAAGTTCAATTCTGCAAATCTTGTTATTAGTTTATACTTGCACTTTAGGGTTTGGGATTGAACTTGCATCATTCTATCTATCATTTACAACAAAGGAATAGAAATCCTAATAGGTAGCCCATGGCTCTCTCTTCCACAAGAAGAAGTAGCCAATTGTGTGATACCTCTAGGCTCTTTCGTATTCCACAAGTGTGTGGTTGAAAGTGAGATTAGGGCATGTTTGCTTAGTGTCACTTTTTCTCCCACACATTTTTGGTGAACCCGACGTGAACTCCAATCTTCTCTAAATTCTGATTTATGTTTTCAAATTTGAAGTGTTTATGCTATTTCAAATTCAAATTTGTATTTACAAATTTTAATTTCTTGCAAGATTTAAAAATTTAGAGGAAATTTTTGCTAAAACCCTAATTTTTCAATTCAAAGTTGAACTTGTGGATAGCTTAATTGGGATCAATAATTTCAAATCTGATTTAGGAACTCATTTGAATCATAAATTTCATTTTCTAAATCTACATTCTAAGTGCTTTCATTGGTTAAAATTAAACATTTCCTTCTATTTTGCATGTGTTATCATTTGAAAGAGGAAAATGGTTGTCATGATGCATTCATTTCATAGATGTGATAATGGGTTAGCTTCCCTTGTTTCAATTTTTCCTTCTTCTAAAGATCCTCCCCCCATCTATAATGACATTTTAGTGCCTAAAAGAGTTGCTACCAATCCCTTTGAGACTCTCCCATGCTCTAAGGATGAAGACTTTAAGAGTGATCTTGACAATTCTCCTAAAATGTGCCCTTCCTATTTATCTATCCTAGAGGAAGAGAATGATATCATAAACACATTTCTTAATATTACTTCACCTTCCCTACATGATGCCTCTCTAAGTGAAAAAGTATTGATGGACATTGACTTATTTTCTCCTAAAGTTGGTCCTTCCAATGGGGGCATGTTAGTGCAACAAGAGGTTATGAACACTTCTTTCAAAGATCTCCTTCCTAAGCATGAATCTTTGGAGACATATGTTCATGTTCCTCCTAAAAGACACTCCCTTCATGAGGATCCTTTTGTGCAAGAAGATGACATTATCCCTACAATTCCTAGTGATGGCATTTCCTTTTCCAACAAAATTCCCACTAGAGATGATGAATTAATGATAAATGCTTACCCTTCTCCTAAAGTTTGTCTTACCCATAAGCATCCCTTAGAGAAAGAAGATGAAATAATAAGCAATTTCCTTAATTCTCTCTCCCCTAAAGATCATATTGAAGATATTTTGAGGAAAGAGGATGAGTTTAACACATCTATTGATGCTCTCCCTCCTAAGAATGAGGAATTAATAAACAATGTTATCTCCTCTCTCGAAATTGACAATACTTCAAACATTCCTTTCAACAACTTCACTATTTGGGATGAACCATTAGAAGAAGGTGAAGATTATTCTCTACCCCATGAGAGAACCCTAGCCAAAGGGGCTGAAATCAAGATTGAAAAGTCCCTTGATAGTTTCTCACCTTCCTTGAATCTCAATTATTCTCCCTCTAAAAATAAAGCATCTCCCTCTCCTCAACTTGGTTCTACTCATAAGGATACCCTAGTTCAAAGCAAGATGGTTAACATCTCTTTCAAAGATCTCCCTCTCAAAAGTGAGACTTTAGAGAGTAATGTTGACTCTTCTCCTAGAGAGTGTATTCCCCATGTAGATCATTTGATGATAGAGGATGATATGACCTTTCCTCTTCCTACTAGGACATCAATGCCTACCCCTTGTCTCTCTCCTAAAATTGATTTAATTCGTGATGAGATTTTAGTGCAAGAGAAGACCATCAATAATTCTTCCAACACTTTTGTTCATTCCTCTAAACCATCCTCAATCAATTTGATACATGTGAATGAAACACCTAATAAAGCTCTCTTCGCTGTCCAAGGTGCTTGTCCTTCTCAAAATTCTCAACCTTTAAATAAGCCTATCTTAGTGGTTCAAGGTGGTTATGCTAATGATTCTTTTTGCACTCCTAAGAAACCTATTATTATTGTGCAAGGAGGTTACTTTACTAAGAGCCCTTATGAGTATGCTAAGCAACTGACTAGAGAGAGTTATCATGCGGTTGCTCATACCTATAACACAAGAAACAATAGGCAACCTAATCCTCCTCCAGTTATCCCAACTTCACTTCCTCCTTTTCAACCAATTCTTCCGCAAGCTCCACGTATTTCACAAGTTCTTGGTAAGGAATATGATCTCATAGAACAACTTAAAGCTACCCCTGCTAAGATATCCGTTTGGGATTTGATCCAAACTTCTTCCGCTCATCATGGAATGTTACAAGATGCCTTGAAAGATTTGAATGTTCCTCCACCGAATACATCTAGTAATATAGCATCTTTAGTTAACTCTGTGATGAATCCTAAGCTCAAATTGTGTTTACCCAAGATGAGTTGCCTACTAGTGAAATTCAACAACAATATGATCCCTTGATGATTGTGGTTATCATAAATGACACTGCTATAAGACGAACACTAGTAGATAATGGCTCTGGCCTTAATGTGTGTAGCATCAATCTATTGCATAAGATGAATGTGGATACATCCCTTATTGAGCCTGACTCTCGTCCCATTCAAGGCTTTGATAATGTGGCTAAGTCTTCATTAGGTATTATCACCTTACCCATCACAGTGGGACCTGTTACTTTGCCTACTCCTATCCATGTTATGTCAGGAAATCTAACATACAACTTGTTATTAGGGAGACCTTGGATTCACAGTATGCAAGCTGTCCCCTCTACATTGCATAGACAAGTTAAATTTATTTATAACAATAAGACATATACCTTGATAGGTGATACTAATCTTCAGGCTTGTTTGCAAACATCTACTTCCAAAGGGAGTTCTTCTAAATCTTCCTCTTCTAATGATGACTCTTTAAACAAGATACCTATGAACAAATCATTACCCTATGATAATCAAAATTCTTTGGATGAGTCTAAAGCTCTTGAAGAAGATCCTTCTCGACTTGAGTCTACACATGAAAAGGCTTTTGATCCTGAGAAGGTTCTCGCAGAAGACGATTGGGGATCTCTTGATTTTAATCCCACCTTTGTAGGTGAGTATAGGGTTCCTCCTAGAGATCTTAAAGGTAAGAAGAAGGAAGAAACTAGAGATCAATCAGTCTTACTTGAACCTATGAGCAATAATTTTGTGGCCGCTTCTCAAACTTCTTCTCCTCACACCTCTAATTCTGAAGGATTTGATTCTTTGTCTTATGAAAAACCACCTTCTCTTCCTGAAATGGCTGATCGGTATGGTCATGGTTTTTGCATTTTTGCTAAGCATGGGTATCATGGAAATGGTTGTGGCGCTCATGAACAAGGGATAAAAGTTCCTCTAGAGACTAATTTTCACAATTATGCCTTTGGACTCGGCTATAATCCCTGCAAACGTACCAAAGCATCTAAAAGACCATCTCTTAATGCGAATGCTATATTTAGTAGTGATGATGATCTCACTTCAACTAAATCATCTTCTACTTCTATCAACTCTCATTCCCCTCATAAGGAAATCTTGGCGACGAACAAATCTCTTTATGAATCCCCTCAAATTTCTAAATCCACTTATGAATCCTTATCTCCTATTCATCATAAAGTCCTTTCCTCTAGGGATAAGGCTCTAATAAATTACACTCATCCCTCTTCTAAGATTTCTTGTGACTTTTCTTCTTTAATTTTTATCATTTTATACATGTTTTTGATCTCACTTATAGTTGAGCATTTAGCATGTCATATTCAAATACCTCATTCAATCTATCATGTCTTTAAATAACATTAATGGCTATTATGCTGCTCATCATTATGTGACATTGGTAGCTCATTTACTGGGGGCTCATTGTCATTCATGATGGTACAATTTCAAGTGCAATCATATTTTTGAAGCAACATAATAGCCTAATTCTCTATGTTATCTCTTGTTCCTATGGGGACAAGAGTGATTTCATACATCTCTTCTTTTTCTTATGTCCAAATCTCTTCCTAGAAGATTGTGTAAGTCCTCATTGAGGCAATGATCTTTCCTTATTTTTATCTAAGGATCCACTTTTTCCTATTTCGTGGATGGTGTGAAATTTATTACTTGATGTTATTCCTTGTATGCATTTGTTGTTGTTTGTTCAAGGATTCTCTCTTACAAGAGGTGTAAGTCCTTGACTAAAACCTCTTTTGCACTTGGTAAACTACATCCATAATGAATTCACTCTCCCAATTGGGTTAAAAAGAGTGTCATCCTTCATTAAGAATCACTTTCGCCTCGCAAAAGAAGGAAGTATTGCATTCTTATTCTCTTCCTTGTCTTATTCTAAGAAGATGTTATATTTGTCTAAGACAATTCCTCTCGGGGATAGGTGTCTTTTGTACAAAGATCTCTTCTCCTCTAAGGATCTCCTTTACACATACTACAAGATATACCTTTTCAACTATCTTATCCTTGCTTAAAGAGTGCGAAACTCTCTTGCTTGGATCTATGACATTGTTGCATTTTTGGGGTATCTTCTTTTGTGATGAAGGTAGGTATCCTTGTTCTACTTTGCTTATGACATAAACATTACACTTTTTGAGCAATGGGTCATTCTCGGAACCAGAGCACAGACTCTTAGAGCGAGGTGTCTCCATTTTTCTTTTATGCAAGGTGATTATTCTCGGAACCAGAGCACAGACTCTTAGAGCGAGATGTCACGTTTTTGTACTATACATATACAGGTTGTAGCATACTCGGGCATAGACTCCTATGAGATGCTTCTAACCTCACTTACACACACATGCATGAGGTTGAGAGGAACTAGCGGCATAAGGCTAGACTTTCTCACTCTCCTCCCTTACATGGATCACCTAGACAGACTCTAGGGGCTATTTTTCCATGTCCTTTTCCCATGGATCACCTAGACAAGATCTAGGGGCGAGAAGTCCATGTTTTCTCTTTCACTATTCTTCTCATGGATCACCAATGTGTGTATTCATGCTTTTTTTTCCTTTCTTTTCTTCTCTTTGCATTTTGTTTCCATTTACATCCTTCATCTCGTGTTAGAGAACTCTCAAATCCTCACACTCTTTATTGTGTTGGAATTGAGATTTAGTCCTCTTTCTTACCAAATGATTCTCCATTAGTTTTTGATCTCATATCAAATCTTCTTGTGAGCATTTGTCATCAATTTTCTTTAACAATTCGAAGTGGTAAACATGATACCCTGTTTCAACTCACTAAAATTAGCAAGCCGAAACAGGGGGGGGCATATAGCTACCCTCGAATTTTCATCACCTTCCTTAGTAAGCATTAGGTGATTTTGTGATCTAACACGTGTGTTTTGTAGGGTGTGGTTCCTAACTGTGTACTGCAGATACCGCTGGGGGCTTCGTTCGACAGACTTATGGATATATCCTTTTTCAAATAATGTTTACTTTTCTGTACTTTAGCTTGCATATGCATGTAGTGTTCATATGACCGCTAAAGTGGGGGCTAAATGTAGCATCATAAATTGTACGCACTTGCTAGGGTGGTACAATTTCACACCTAGTTTAGCACCCGCCTTGGCGCATTTTGCATTTTGCATTGCATTTCCCCTTTAGCACTTAATTAATTAAATTAATTAGGTCTAAGGTCCTATTTTATCATTTCCTACATCATAAAGTTGGGCCCTTTCATTAAAGTGTGCCCTTTTCATTTTATTCCTCCAATACATCATTTAATCAAAAACCCTAATTAGGTCCTATTTTGAACTTGGGCGCTTGATTTCGGGGGTCAAAACATCTCAAAATCACCTGTAACTTCGGGATTCTCTCTAAAATCATCATATCCGACGGCCCTAAAAATTTGGTGAAAAGTTGTCGGGACCATGGCGCCTGGGGTGTAACATGGTCCCGGACATTTTTCCCGAAATTTTAGGAGCGCGATCCAATCATAAAATAAAGCTTAACCCCAAGAAATTGGCAGGATATTCAATCTCTAGGTCGGCTAAAAATCGAAATTAAGACCTAGGGTTTCATATATAAGAGCTCTCTTTCTTCATTTGAAAGGATCCGGATTTTTGGCTTTAAGGGACCTTCTATGCAGCGAAAGAGCAGATCTTTGAAGACTTCAACAACATTCAACATCCTTCTATCAAGAATTCATCAATTTCATTCATTTAGGGCTTGGAAGACATTGAAGAACAATAGGAGATTACCGACTGAAGATTGGCTTGTACTCCTCCCTTGAGGGTTGGGTATGATTTCATGTTGTTTTCATGTCTTTGCATAAGCTTCAAATATCCTTTATTCATGCTTTAGATCACTTTACATCTTGATTTAGAGCATTTACATTATCATTTACAAGCAATTAGGGTTTACTTTCTAGGTTGCTCTAGTTTGCTTTCTGGCATTTTAGGACCTTGCACACACACTAGGTCTGCACACACAATACATTTTACAATACAACTTGGCTATTCGTGGAGGTGGAAATCACCAAAGTGGGGGTTTGACTAAGGCAAAACCCTATATAGCCGCCCAAACACCTTTTCAGATATAAGTGCAGGTTTCGGGACTCGGACGACGCCGCAGGTTGCAGATCCGGGAGAAGCAGACTGAGACCGACCTTCCCACCAAATTTCAGAGAAAAAGACCAGGACAGGGGCGTGGGGCGCCCTGGTCCTGCCAGGACAGGGGCGCTGGGCACCCTGGTCCCTGGGACAGGGGCGCTAGGCGCCCTGGTCTTCCTGACAGACAGCAAGTTTCAGCATTTTGACAGCTTTTTCAGGTTGCAAAACAGCAGTTTTCGGAGCAGTTTCAGGGGCAGAATCAGGACAGTGGTGCCCGCGCCCCCGTCCCGAACATTTTCAATCAGATTTTAACTCCGGGTACACATTTGCATTCTTGTCTTGTCCTTGTGTTTACAGCTTTCCATCATTTAAGTTCAATTCTGCAAATCTTGTTATTAGTTTATACTTGCACTTTAGGGTTTGGGATTGAACTTGCATCATTCTATCTATCATTTACAACAAAGGAATAGAAATCCTAATAGGTAGCCCATGGCTCTCTCTTCCACAAGAAGAAGTAGCCAATTGTGTGATACCTCTAGGCTCTTTCGTATTCCACAAGTGTGTGGTTGAAAGTGAGATTAGGGCATGTTTGCTTAGTGTCACTTTTTCTCCCACACAGTATATATATATATATATAGTTATTTTCCTTATATTTATACTTATTTATATTTACATTTATATACTTATATATATTTATATAACCATTTTCATTCTCTTATTCAGATTTATCCATCTTGGACTCAGATGTTTAAGTATTTCCTCCTTATATTTGATCTCTTGTTTTGTTCTTAAAAAGCTTTCAGGCTTTAATGTCTCTAGGTTGCTTTAACTTAGCTTCCTAATTTTGTTAAGTTGTGTATATGCTTTGTGTCATCCTCTTCCCTGTGTATGATCGGCCCTAGCCACCTTCAAGCTTTCTAGGCCTTCCATGGTTGCAATATATATGTGTGTGTGTGTGTGTGTGTGTGTGTGTGTGTGTGTGTGTGTGTGTGTGTGTGTGTGTGTGTGTGTGTGTGTGTGTGTGTGTGTGTGTGTGTGTGTGTGTGTGTGTATTTGTATTTATATTTATCATCATTCACATTATATATTAGGATTTTCTTCAGACTCACTTCTATATAATCATATTCATATATAGTTTCCTATTTTCCTGCATGTTCTCTCAGTTTTAAGTTATATCAGTCTCAGATGCATATGTCACTTTTCCTCTTTCTCCCCAGTAATCTCCAGCATCATATTATTAGATTAAGGGTTGACCTAATAAAATTTTATCTCACTTAAAGTTTTCTCATGACACTCAATTAGGGCCTGGAAGGCTCTCGAACCATATTCTTTAAGATGGTAGCTCCACGTGATCTCTTTGCACGAATATTTATGGAATTTGCCTCGCTAATATTTATTGAGTTTATGCTCTTCGATTGGTAATCACTCTCGCATTATGTTTCTGGAGATTTTTTGAGACTAATATTTTGAGCTCTGTATCCTAACAGGGTGACCATCCAGGTAGGTATGATATATTGTATAAGTTGACCTATTCGGTTTTCCTTTTCCTAACATTCTTGTGAGAGATTTTCTCAAGATTTTGTGTAGCATAAGGAGTAGAGCATGCTTAACCCTTTGTTTCAGGAATAGAAAGAATTCTTGCCCACAAATGGCAGCATCACCCCAAGAGATGGGCAATCTGCTGCTCAACTTTACATAGAGGATTTCTACATACAATCTTCATTATTTTGGACAAGTTCCCTTTGTGATCTTGTATCATCACCATTTTGTATCGCATTCTTAATTTTTTCTGATCCTTGAGGGATCTAGGCTAGACCGGAGGTTTTCTTCCTTCCATTCTTTCCTACCGGTGCCCACACCAAATGGAGGTGTAAATGTAAATCTATCTATTTTTAAATTAATAAAATTCTTTGGCCTTAGCCTTTTATCGATCAAAAAAAAAAATTTCCAGAATGACCATGGTTTTCTAAATATAAAAAAAAATTGTTGATTAACCAGGTTACAATAGGCAATTTTTCTTCAACCAAACATCATATTTGGGCCAAAAGAATCCTTTTTTTCACACAATGATTCAAACAATTTGCCAAACTCCAATCTAATTTTTCTCAATAAGAAATAATTCTGAGAGCATTCAATGGAGTTTAAAACCAAAATATACATGGAGAACAACCAAACCCAATCTTTGAATAAATGAAGAAATCAAGAGGTAAACAAGAATCCTACCTCATTTAGCATTCCCGACAAGATCTGATGAAGAGCACAACCTGTAGCTCAAGAAATCCTTCCTTCCCAAAATGCCCAAATCTCCTCCAAAAATCCTTCTCCAAAAATGTTTTAAAAAATTCTCTCCAAAAATAATCCCCCAAAAATATTTTCAAACCTAGATTAAATGGAGGAATGTTTGACCTAATATTTATTTTTGGATTTAAAAATATTTTTCATTAAAAATAAAATCCCAACAATCATTCTTTCAAACTATATCAAATATATATTAAACTTGCTTTTCTAATTAAAATTGATTTTCTCACTTAATTGAAATTAACCTTTCTATTTCCAAAATGCCAAATAGGTTAAATTATTTCTATTTTGAATAAATTAAATCTTTCCTTTCAAAAAACATAACCTAGATAAATTCATCATTTAAAATAACCATTAAATTGAACTTGCTACAAACATGAATAGAGCAATTTTTTTCTTAATGATTAATCGCATAAAGGGGTCCTATTTAATTTAGTCCCTTAAATACTAATGCATAAAAGAACACATTAAATTAAAGTAAATACTTAGTATTAAATACTCATTTTTACCACACGCAAAGCATGCAACCCAAGGAAGCCAACCAGATACATGAACCGTAAACCCAAACAAAAGGGAAACCAATGGACGACTGACGATGCTCACTTGAGCACAAGTAGGGTAAAATGAGGGTTTTATGACCACCTAATCCAAACTCTAAGGACCAAAGAGGTACACTCAAACCTGCGAATCTAGGTGAAGACGAACCTCGCACCTAGGCGGTATTGTACTTGCAATCTCCCGCAACCATGAGTCACACAAGCATACATATATATATATATATATATATATATATATATATATATTTAATGAAAGTGTTAGCCCAAGATTGATAACATGAATCAAGAGAACAAATAAAATTACATAAGAATCGATGCAAAAGCACATTAATAGGTATGCACAATAATCATAATATCTGACTACAACATTACATAATGGTAAATAAACCATCCAAGAATGCCACGTAAGAAAGGGCAACCAAGGTCAAACCGGTATTAGAAAGCTGACTAGGGTAGGGGCACTACATCCTCCCCCCCTAGGTTCTGACTTACTCCTGGAAGTCGTAAGGCTAGATGAAAAACATGCAGCATGCATTAGCCCTGAAACTTATTTAACAAATATCAATTCGCACATATGAATCTTTTCACAAATACTTGAAACATTATTTCTAAATTCTCTACTAAAGCCATTATCCATCGGCAAGATACATCTAAATCTATACATTTCTTATAACATTCTGGGAATTATCTATAATCATAGTAGAGAAACCAAAAATTTCTTCTTTTCATCACACCAAATTAAAGCATAAAAAAGAGGTAAACAACAATTACCATACTCATCTACCAATATGACAAGAAAACATGTGACCAATCCATCTTTTTCATAAAAAATTATCGCATAGAATTAGATTCAAAATTTTAAATTCTACAACCAAGTTAGCTTTCATGAAATAAGAGCGACATGTAGAACACAATTGTTTACACTTTCCAGCATATAAAAACCTTTCCAATAACTATATCGCATAACATAGTGACAAGATAACACTATTTTCTCCATGCTTACACATAATAACCATCCACATAATTGGAATGCACAACTCAAAGGGCCACATGTGAGCATGTCTAATGCTCGGTCATAGATTATATGCACAATCAACATCTCTATGCTTGATCTCAGAACAAAATAACATGATCACAAATACCCAACATCTCACTCAAGAACTTGATGGTGCTAGGGCACACCATAGCGGTGCTACCTTCCATACAAGACCCTCATGAACATCCCTTGTTGTGTAATGTGGTTAGCCTCCAAGAGATAGTCACCACACATAGGTAGGTAGTGGATCCTAGTTGTATCATAGCCTCCAATACCCCCATCCTCAGGGTTCCCTCACATATGCAACCCAATGAAGCCAACTGGATACATGACCCGTAAACTCAAACAAAAGGGAAACCAATGGACGATTGATGACACTCACTTGAGCATGAGTAGGGTAAAATGAGGGTTTTACGACCACCTAATCCAAACTCTAAGGACCAAAGAGGTACACTCAAACCTACGAATCCAGGTGAAGACGAACCTTGCACCTAGGCGGTACTGTACCTGCAATCTCCTACAACCATGAGTCAGACTAGATACATATATATATTTAATAAAAGTGTTAGCCCAAGATTGATAACATGAATCAAGAGAACAAATAAACTTACATAAGAATCGATGCGAAAGCACATTAATAGGTATGCACAGTAATCATAATATCTGACTACAACATTACATAATGGTAAATCAACCATCCAAGAATGCCACGTAAAAAAGGGCAACCAAGGTCAAACCGGTATTACAAAGCTGACTAGGGTAGGGGTACTACATCCTCCCCCCCTAGGTTCTGACTTACTCCTGGAAGTCGTAAGGCTAGACGAAAAACATGCAACACGCATTAGCCCTGAAACTTATTTAACAAATATCAATTTGCACATGTGAATCTTTTCACAAATACTTGAAACATTATTTCTAAATTCTCTACTAAAGCTATTATCCATCGGCAAGATACATCTAAATCTATACATTTCTTATAACATTCTGGGAATTATCTATAATCATAGTAGAGAAACAAAAAATATCTTCTTTTCATCACACCAAATTAAAGCATAAAAAAGAGGTAAACAACAATTACCATACTCATCTACCAATATGACAAGAAAACATGTCATCATGATCAATTTCCTTTACCAATCCATCTTTTTCATAAAACTTTATCGCATAGAACTAGCTTCAAATTTTTGAATTCTACAACCAAGTTAGCTTTCATGAAATAAGAGTGACATGTAGAACACAATTGTTTACACTTGCCAGCATATAAAAACCTTTCCAATGACTATATCGCATAACATAGTGACAAGATAACACTATTTACTCCATGCTTACACATAATAACCATCCACATAACTGGAATGCACAACTCAAAGGGCCACATGTGAGCATGTCTAATGCTCGATCATAGATAATATGCACAATCAATATCTCTATGCTTGATCTCAAAACAAAATAACATGATCACAAATATCCAACATCTCACTCAAGGGCTTGATGGTGCTAGGGCACACCATAGTGGTGCTACCTTCCATACAAGACCCTCATGACCATCCCTTGTTGCGTAAGGTGGTTAGCCTTCAGGAGATAGTCACCACACATAGGTAGGTAGTGGATCCTAGCTATATCACAGCCTCACATACCCCCATCCTCAAAGTTCCCTATGTCTACTTCCTCATATACACTCAACCAAGACCATCTCCTATGTTCTTGGAGAGGAATTCACATTTCAACACAAGACCAGTATACAAAAAACAATAAGGATAAACTAGTTTAGCCACCAAAGTATAAAATAGTACAGATAATAATCATCAATTCAAACAATAAGGCAAGAAAATAATCCGGAATTGCAACACCAAATCAAGTAAGCAAAAGATCACAAGATTGTGGCTAAACCTTCAAAGTCAAAATAAAATAAATTGCTAGTCCACAAGGAAATAAATAAGAATATCATAATTGCACATAACATCACTATGTGCCTGATAGTTGTATGGTAGCCGGGGACTTCAATGTGATCCTTTTCAGCATTGAGAAAAGTGGGGGTATTTAGAGGACTGGTACATCCTAGAAGGAATTTTTGGAATTTGTTGAGAAGAATCACCTTCTAGACATTGTTCCTAAAAATGGAGTTTTCACATGGACGAATAGGAGAGTGGGTTTTACTAATATTGCTGAATGGCTTGATCAGTTTCTTGTTACTGGTGAGTGGCTAGGACAAAATATAGCTTTAGAGTCATCAATTCTCCCACTTATCAGATCAGATCACTAACTAATCTATCTAGAAGTCTCTATGGGTCAAGCTGAGGGAGGTACTCCTTTCTGGTTTGAGAAAATGTGGTTTAGAGTGCCCGAGCTATATGATCTTATATTTGTGTGGTGGAATGAACTGGTTCTTGGGAACCATTCGAGATTATTCATACTCAATAAGAAGCTCAAGTATATTAAGGTTAAGATCAAAGAATGGAATAAGAGCCAACTCAAGAATATTCATATGGAAAAATTAAGAATTAAGGCTGAGCTGGAAGAAATAACCAACTATGTTATTACTTCATGAATGAATGAGGATTTATTTATCAAAGAAAATACTCTCAAATCTGATCTAAATGAAATCCTTCGGTGTGAGGAAATCCATTGGCATCAAAAATCAAGGGAGTTATGGCTAAAGGAAGGTGACAAAACACCAAATTCTTCCACCGGTTGGTCATTTCCATTCGAAATAGAAACATAATATCAAAGATTATGACACCAGATGGAGTCACTGTCAGGAACTATGAAGACATTGCGCAAGAAGCTGTAAGATTCTTTGATTCTTTGTTGAATGGTGATCACCAGATCGATCATGAAGCAAGTGCCAGAATTCTTAACTCAATCCCATCTGTAATATCTGATAGTCAAAATACAGCTCTCTGTACTCCTATTTCAATTGATGAAGTAAGGAAAACTACCTTCTAGCTAAAACTTGATAAGACTCCTGGCCCTGATGGCTTCCCTGCTTCTTTTTTCCATCATTTCTAGGATATCACCACTTGAGATCTACATCTTGCAGTAGAAGAATCAAGAAGGAAAATGACTATGTTAGGTGCTATTAATCACACCTTTTTGTCTCTAATCCCGAAGAAGCAAAACCCTCAACAGATGAGTGATTTTAGGCCCATTGCTCTATGCAACATGGTATATAAGATTGTAACAAAGATAATAGCCAACAGATTGAAGCCCCTCCTTAAACACATCATATCAGATGAACAAAGTGGTTTTGCCCTTGGAAGATCCATTGTGGAAGGCATTATCATTACTCATGAAACACTTCACATGGCCAGGAAAACCAAGGATTCCTATATGATTTTAAAACTAGATATTCTGAAAGCTTATGATATGGTGGACAAGGATTTATTATTTGATGTTCTTAATAAATTTGGCTTTTGCAAGGAATGGATCACATGGGTTATGAGTTGTCTATCCTCACCCAAATTCTTTGTTTTAGTTAATGGATCATCTCATGGCTTCTTTTCCTCAACAAGAGGAATTCCACAAGGTGATCCAATATCACCATTTCTGTTTATCATAATGGTTGAAGCCTTTGGTCGATCAATAAGAGCTCTTCAGCAAGATGATAGTTGGATTGGAGTCAATGTGGCAAGAGGGGTTGAAAAAATGACTCATTTGCAGTTTGCCAATGATACCATTATGATTGGTTCGGCTTGCAGGAGGGAGGCAAGAACAATTAAATCATGCCTCGATGATTACTATATGGCTTCCAGGAAGAAAATCAATTGGCACAAATCTAAAGTGTTTTTTGTCAACACTCTGATTAACTTGCAAGGTGTATTATCAAGGATTCTTAATCCCAGAGTTGCAAAATTCCTAGGAAACTTTCTTGGATCCCCCCTCTTCATTGGCAGTAATAGAACTCACTATTGGAAGCATCTTATTGATAAGTGAAAATCCAAGCTTGCAATTTGGAAAGGCAAGTGGTTATCCTCTGCTGGGAAGCTCACTATGATAAAATCGGTCCTTTTTGCGCTACCAATTTTTTCCATGGCTTGCCTGAGATTATCGGTGGTAATTGAAGATAAATTGATCTCTCTAATGAGAAAGTTCCTTTGGAATGGTTCGGATGACAAAGGGAAATTTCCTTTGGTAGCTTGGAAAAATATCTACCAACCAAAAAAGGCAAGGGGTGCTGGCATTCGCCAAATCTTGGTTATGAATTTAGCTATGGCTGCTAATATGGTTTGGGAAATTTGCATTGGTGGGAAGCAAAAATGGGCAAGGCTTCTAAAACATAAATACCTGGACTCGATGGAGCCAAAAAGGATTCTCATTGCAAACAACCCCCTAGAGGCTTGGTCATCTGAAATTTTATTGTGGAAAGAAGGGAAATCATAAGTGATCAGGTTACCTAGGATGTCAGGAATTATAGGGATGCCTCCTTTTGGACTAACTCTTGGGCTAGTGAAGATGCCCTCTATTTCAATCCCTCACTACAACCTATTATGGTAGAAATCTATCGCCTTTGGGGGTACAATATATGTGATTATGGTTATCCTGTCCAAGAAAATGATATTGCTAAATGGAAATGGAACTCCTTGGATCCCCTGGCCTTGGATCAACATCAAAAAGACTTGTTTGTCGACATTCTCAGCAAAAGGATTATTTTCCCTTCCCCTGAAAAGGACATTATTAGGTGGTGTGGTTCCTTTGATGGTAAATATAAAGTATGTGTTGGTTAAAAATTAAAAGAAGTAGCCATAGACAAAAAAGATTGGCTTGTTAATATTTTTTGGCATCGACACCTCCTTCCCAAAGCAGGCTCTTTTGCCTGGTTAGCTTGTCAGAAAAAGATCTTAACTAAAGAAAGACTCCATTCAATGGGTATCAATGGACCCAGTAGATGTACTTTATGTCTAGAGCACGAAGAGACTGTGGATCATCTACTTCTCCACTGCAAATTCTCCAACCACTGTTGGTGGCATTTCATGGGAAAATTGAGAATCTTCAGCCCCTTCCCATTAGGGCTGGATAAGTTGTTTTCAAAATGGCCTAAATTGACAGGTAAGGCTATTTTTTCTGATTTTCTTTATATCCTACCATTGCTTCTGATTTGGGAAATTTGGAAAGAAAGGAATCGTAGAATCTTCCAGGGTAAAGAGTGTTACTACTTATCAAGTTGCCATTAGTTTTTATATTTAAAGTCATACTATATATTCTAGTTGGTTAGCACTACCGAATCATGTAGTCGGTATACACAGAGAAGTCAGTATGCACAATCTAGTCGGTTACAGAGGAAAGCAGTCACAGAATGCAGTACACACTGAGTTGGCTATCGAGTATCTTTTTATGACTATCAAGCAGTAAAGATGACACACCGAGTTGATATACACCGAGTGAAACGTGTTACCAGATACATTGAACCTAGACATGCATATGAAAATGTGTTACAAAATCAAGGCACATCTAACTGTTATCACATTGGAAATTGCACCAGAAGATTGTGTATGATTTTGAGATCAATCTAACCAATGAAATAATTTGTTTAGTTATTCATTCAAGGAATCTTGTTTGTAAGATCGAATCAATGAATTGGATCACCATCTTAAGAGATCTATTTATATAGCATGAGTTAAGGGTGTATATGTATGCGTAAGAAGACTGTTACAGAGACACAGAGGTCACCGAGAAGGTTTTCAGAGAACACTCGAAGAATAGAGTAAACAGAAGGGTTTACCGAGTTACTATATGGGTTACTGAGGTATGCTATAAGCAAGGTAATCTATTCTGAGCACATAGAATCTACTATAACATTTCAAATGTAAAGTTGCAAATATTTGTAATGATTTTATTGTAATATTGTGAAGTTGAAAGAGAAACCTTTAACAGGGTATAAGACTCTAATCAAGTCTATAAATTGTGAAGCCTCTAACCAGGTGCAACACTCAAAATAAATGTTGTAAAATCCTTTAGCAAGGTAGATCTAACAGATCTTGTTACTCCTAACAGGGTAAGCTATCAGAAATAGCTAAAATGTAGCTCTAACTGAGCACTCTTTATTATTGCAATAGTGAAGTTGTGGGTGCCATCCCCACCACAGTTTTTCTCTCTAACCAAGAGTTTTTGCATAACCAAAATATATGTGTTATGGAGTGAATCATGTATGATTGTTATCTATTTGTTTTAACTTTATTTTATGTTACTACACTATTCTATTTATGCATAACAGTAAAGTTATTATTCAAGAAAAGTTTTGAAGTACTAATTCACCCCTCCCCTCTCAGTACATTAGCTTTCCATATTGGGCCTAACAATTGGTATCAGAGCTTCAATCTTGGAAAAGGGTTTAACTACCTAAAGAGAAAGATCTTATCAATGGAAGGCTATAAACAATCTTAGAGGATTGTGTATCTGGAAGAAGAGCTGGATCATGCTAATCAAGTGATTGCAGACATGCAAAGGCAAATGCAAAAATCTTTGAAAGTAAGAAGAAGATTATTTGATGACTTGCAGGATTCTCAAGAGTTAGTGGAACAAATTGAGACATCATCTGAGAATAGTATATCTCAAGAGACTGAAGAAATGATTGGAGTATTGAAAAAAAGAACAAAGCATTGGCTGATCAAATAAAAGCAATGAAAAGAGAACATGAACATTTCAGCACACAAATGACTAAAAATCTAGATGCATTGAGGACAGCCAAGGATAAAGCAAGAGATCTACAGAGAGAGAAACAACAACTTGAAGTCTTAGTATTTGATAAGAATGATGAAATCATAAGGTTGACTGGGATTCAACAAAATATGACAGATCAACTAGGTTATGCACATCATGAAGCAATTCTGAAGAATGATGAGAATCAAGCATTGAAACTTGAAGTATCAAGGTTAACTGATGAACTTGAAACTGAGAAGAAATCCAAAGAAACAGTGAAGAAGAGTTATGAAGCATCAAAGATGTTGGATGAACAATTAAATACAAGAAGACTCAATAAAGATGCAGGACTTGGTTACAAAGGAAAAGACTCTAGCGAGAAAGGAATTCATACTACCAAGAGAGGAGAATCATCAAAGCAAGCTGGAAACATGAATAACATCAAAAGGAAGAAGCCTATTTGCTACTACTATGGAAATCAAGGTCATACTGCCAACATATGCCAAATCAAAAAAGGTAAGCAATCAAATATCTCTAAGTCCAATGATTATTGTTACAATTGCAATAAATATGGTCACACATTTAATCAATGTAGGACAAAGTCTGTTAACAACTATCAGAAAGCAAAATTCAAAGGGTTTTGTAGAAACTGCAATAGATATGGACATAGTATTGAGAAGTGCTGGCTTAAGAAAAAGAACTACACATGGTCTGCACACCAAGCAAACACTAGAGGTTACCAAACTCACACAGATCCTTATCGACAATATGCAACAGTACCATGGAACTACAACATAAGGATATGGTGTGAATGTTGTGGAAGATATGGACATATAAGTGCCAATTTTTTTATAAGGTTTGGAATGAACAACCGAAGATCATGGAGAAATCCTAGTATGGCATGTTTTCATTGTCACAAAGTTGGACATTTAGCTAGAGATTACAGAGATCAACCTAGAGGAGACACTGAAGAAATAAAAGAGAAATTAAAGATGATTTGGAAAAAGAAGGAAATTGTGTCAAATGAAGAAAGAACCTTACCTATCGAGTTAGGTGCACCTATTCCAAATTAATTAGAAAAGGTATGAAGGGACTACATTCTCTGAAGGTTAAAATCATAACAGTTCCTATTCTATTTTGTACAAAGTTCAAAATCTGCATAGTTAAGATGCATTAGTAAGTTTGAAATTCTATCAAAAGTACTTTACAGGAAACCTATCAAGTCGATGAATACAGGAAGCCTCTCAAGTCGGTAAATGAAGGAAATTTGGTTACTCGATTAAAATGAAAAAAAGGAGAGTAAATCGGTTAAAGGTAAACTGAGTGCATTTAATGTTTTGACATAACCCGCACAGAGCCCGATAAGGTATTTTGTGTACTTAAAAGCATTTTCACGGTCATTTACACTCACCAAGTTTTTGAAAGAGCATAACAGAGTGAATCAAGGCGATCAAACTTCATTCAAAGCGAATCCAAGGTATTTACATCAAATCTCATTGCATTGTCAAGCTAGTTTACCGATCTTATCATATTCCTATTATCTGCTGAGTGTGAAGCATCTGTCGTTTGTAAACCGTCAAACCCTAAGGATAGTTTGCTAAGTTTTACTTGAAATCTACAATGGCGCCCAAGATCCAAGATCCCATAGTTGTCAAGAATATAGAGAAGCCCTCACTGAAATACACTTTGACTCCTAAAGTCACCTCTAAACCGGATGACAAAACTGCCTTTTCACTCATCCCAGATCTAGTCTTGTTAGTTGAAGATGTTAGATTCTTCACCAAATGTCATGTTGAAGAACTCGGTCATTTTGAGATTAGAGACACCTATGATGAATTATGTACTGATGGTGTATTAAACAACAAGTATGAACACATCAGAATCAAGGGATTGACTAAAGCCCCAACCTACCCTCGTGTGTTCAAGCCCCAATGGGTTAAGTTTGTTTTGAGCAGAGTTCATGATGATTTCATGTGGCTAGAAGAGCAACCATTCAAAATCACCAAGGAAATCATTCATGTGATCACCGGTTATCCTATCTATGATCATGTACGAGCTCAGAAGATGATATCACATAAGGAGTTAATCAGCTTAACTAGAGTAGAATATAATTATAGACGACTAAAACTAAACAATGTCACTGATACAGAACTTAAGTTTGCCATTAGAGTAATTGGTTACTATTTCTTCCAATCAGTAAGGGAAAATAGTGTACCCTATGCAGCAGTTGACTTAGCCTATTAAATTGTGAAAAAGGGAATGAAAGTTGACTTATGTGAAGTGTTATTGAAGAACTTGTTTGAGAATCTGAACACAATAAGGAAGCCGAAGAAGAACAACTTGGAAAATACACTAAAGTTTGGTTCACTTCTTGTATGCATGTTTTTATACTTTGAGAAATTCTTTCCATCAGTTAGTAAAGTAGTTTGGGAGCTACACCGACCAATCACCCATCAAATTAATGACTTTATCAAGAAATTGGGAGATAATTTCAATGATATAATGGATGACTACTTCAACAAATTTCAAGAGAAGTTGCATAATAGGTACAGGATTCCACCCCGGCTGGTAGAGAAATATAAAGATGATAAAGGTTTTATCTAAGAAATTCAGAGAAGAATCTTCCTCCACACCTGTCAAAGGCACTCTTGCCATCACTGAAGAAGAATCAGAAGCTCAAGAGGCAGCAATAACATTGAGCACCGAGTTGCCTAAGGGTAAAGTGTTGAGAAGAAAGAAACAGGACACTTCAAAGGCCCTACCGACTCCACCAACAAAGAGACCTAACACTAGAGCATCAGTTGCATCATCGAGTAAGAGACAAAATAGTGTTACTGCTCCTAAGGTAACCAAGACCTACAAGAAATCTACTCGGAGACTCATTCTGGCAAAAGAGTCTAGTGATACAGAATCCAATGATGCAAACAAATTCCAAATTGTAAAAAGCAAGAAGGTAAACATTCATAGTGTTGAAAACTTTTCTGTCAATCTAAAAGAATATGGTGGATTTGCAGGATTTAGATATGTCAAGTATGTTAGGATTCCCACAGATACTGAGAGGGGGGGGGGGTGAATTAGTATCTAACTAGTAATGAGTATTTATTTGAAACATGCAAAACATAAAATAGCAGTATACCGGTATGCAAGAATTAATGCAATAAACAGAATCATAAACATCCACATGAAAAAGAACACCATAACATAAGATGTTTAACGAGGAAACCTGGTGTGGGAAAAACCTCAGTGGGATTTGTGACCCACAATATTCTCTCACTGGCCAATAAGAGAATATTACTTACAATAGAGGCCTGCACATGCAGGAAGGCCAACTACCTAGAGCTCACTGCTCAATGAGAAGTCACACTGACTTACAATGAGGATTATACTAATCCAATGACTTGTACTGCTTTACAATAGCATCTCCAATGCTAGATTTAGTACTGATTCTAACTCTGTTCTTTACATATACCCTTGACCTATAACTCGCACATTAGGTCTGCCTAATAATTTTCTTTATGCTCGCTACATTACTTCTCTAAATTTCTACAATGATCTCCTTTATATACAAGAGTCATTTTACAATTTGCCAAGTCGGATTACAATAATAAACAAAATATTACACATCAAAAATCCTATCGGCCTCTATGTCGGTATACTTCTTTTCTTCTGTGCCGGTGCCGGTGTCGGTGTAGAGTGATCTTGTTGATGCCGGTGCACTGTCTTGCCTGTGTAATGCTTTGCCAGTGCCATAGGATTACAAGGTTGCCATCAATGACAAAACCTTCAATCACATACAATGTCTCATTGGAGTGTCCATATTCCAACAATCTCCCCCTTTGGCATTGATGGCAACACTTTCAAAAGTGTCCAAAATGTGTAGTCCAAAAATTTACCAAAAATGTTTACCAAACATATGAAGGGCTCCCCCTGAGCATATGATTCCTATCTTTGAACTTTCTCATCCTACTACTACTCCCCCTTTGGCATCAATAACAAAGGTTGTCAAGATGTTAGTAGAGTTTGTAGCTACATCTGTCCATATCCTCAACCTTGTAGTTGGGCAGTTATTATCTGAAAAAGATCGCCCAAAATTAAGTTTATACTATCCATAAACTTTTTGCTATCTTTTATTGTTGTTTCAGTCCTCTTCACAGTACCAGTGAGATGCTGCAAATGTTCTACGGGTGTTTTACTTCCCTGTGAATGCCTCTGAGATTTCCTTCTGCAGAGATGCTAGATAGTCCAATCTTGGACTCAGTTTAGATCTCAAGTGTTTTGCCTTGTTTATTATTCTTTCTTTCTCTCTTTCCTATTTAAGCAATTATTCCTTGAAATTTGCTAACTTATCTTAAAAAACAGATAGTGAATCCGGTGAGTTGACAAATTGTCTGTAGGTTTATTTATCTCATCCTGTGTCTTTCTTATTTTTTTGTCAATATCTACAATCAAGAAGTTTGTTTTGCATGTGTCTTTATACAGATTTTTATACTCTTTCAACAAACTACATAGTTCCGGTAGAAGTGTGTCAAAGTCTCTGTTACACTTCTTTATTTCTTCATCAAAGAATTTCTGTTTCTCCTTTTCTACCATTTCCTTTACTGATTCTTCCTTTATTTTCTCAATAATTCCAGAAATGTATTTACATAATGTATCCAATTGTCCTAAAGAATCTTTATTATCTATATTACTATTAGGAGCAATTATCTTCAAAATTGGTATTGAATCATCTATTGCTTTATAAGCCTGTGAACTGCAGTCAGTTATTTTCTTAATGGATTCAAGTAATACCTCAGTCAGATTAGTTGAATTGAATATTGATGATGATCCAAGAGTCTGAGTGCCGGTGGAAATAATCATACTTGTATTGACCTTTGGCAGGTCAGTTTGTGTTTGTATTTCTTTTAGCACTAGTTTTCTTGCTTCATTGCTTACCGGTGGCATTGTTTCCTTGTGAGCCTATTTCGAAGCCTTTAGCTCTATTGGTTTCTCTGTTTGTGCCTCAGATTCCATCTTTTTCCCTATATCCTCTGCCAGTTTCTCTATATCTCCTGTTACCAGAGGCTCTTTGGCCATAGATGACTTTTCAGTTGTATCTTTATCAACTGTTATGTTGATCTTTTGGGTATCAACATTTACAGTGTATAGGACTTCAAGATTTGGATTGCTATCCTCTACATCCATGCTTTCTGCTACCGGTTGGTCTTCAATGGTTGTAATTTTCACAGGTGGAGGTAGGTTGTCTTTAACCTTTATGCTTGGAGGTCCACCAACTTTGCCTTTCCCTTTGTCCTTATCTTTCTGATATACCTTAATAGGCTTGGGATTCCTATATTCTTCTTGTTTTTCCTTTTCAACCAGGAATATGTCCCAACCATCTTCTATTTCCTCTGTAACTTCTGTAACTCTTCCTACCATTAGTGAAATATGCCAGTGTGCAGTGGAGAAAACTGTCTGGTTTTCCTGAGCAATCAGATCATCAATTTCCTTTGGAGAGTTTACTAGATATACAGCAAGTAGTTTTTCTATTTTTATTTTCTTGTCTAATTCAATCACTCCTTGCCTTCTGGCCTCAAGTCTTTTGTACAAATCATCAGGAATTTCATTGATTACTTCCATCAAAAACTTTTTGTACATGTCCATATGCAGTATTACACTTTCCTCAACTTGCCCTTTCTCATCAGCAGATAGAGTGTCATAAATTTTCCCTATGTTTTTCAATTTTCCTGCCTTTGTGATCTCATTTAGCAATATGTCTAGAGGTGCCAAGTCAGTTTTTGTCTTTTTCTTTTTCTTAGGAGTTAGCTTCTTTTTAGGTGTGACCTTTCTGACCGGAGATCTCACAGCTTGTTGCTTCTGCCTTGTCCTTCTAGGTGAAGGAGTGGTTGCCGGTGAGGGATCTCTTTTCCTAACAACTCTTTTAAAGGTTGTTGGCATGTCACCTTCTGAAGAAGTACCTACCGGTGATAGATGAGCTTCAGGTTGTGGGGCTACCAAGTCATCTTCTGTTATGCTAGTTTTCTTTAATACATCTTCCTTAATGGGCTTTTCTTGTATGGATCCTTTCCTCATAAATGCCTCTACCTTCTTCACTCTTTTCTTGGACTGTATTTAGCTTTCTATGGTTTTAGCACTACCAAATACTTCTTCCTTAGGTTCTTTGGGGGCTTCCAGAAGTGCTTTGGCACAAGTTTCAACTATGTGGTCATCTGTCTCATAGCCCATTTCAGTTACCCAGATTGTCCTTGGGATGACTGCTTCCATCCATATTTCATCCTTTTTAATAACAAAGCATATATCATCTTTGTATTTATCTACAATTTTCTGAAATAACCTTATCCTTTTCTTCATTTTTGTCTTCAGTGCTTGAAAAAAGTCATGAATATTGTTTTCCTTGTTCTCATCCATGGAATTAAATAGTTCTGTCAATTGCTTTCCTACCGGTATTTCATATCCTAGTTCTTTATATCCTATACTGGGAACTTGTTTTGTTATATGAAACATTATGCATACTAACAGATTTCCAAATCTAAAAGTTCCTTTCTTATCCTTCTTTATCTTTCCAAGGTTGTCTATCAGTTCATCCTTTAACAATTCACAGATGTCAATTTTTGCATTATCTGTTACCATATCATAAGCACTCTTAATGCATAAACTTGAAACTAAGTTAATTCTATTAGCATGAGTGGCTTTGTAACCTAATATCATACTTATGAATCTCACATTTGTATGCTTTACATCGTTAGCCCTTAGAGATCTCTTATCAAATGTTGCACCTATTAGGTCTATGACTAAATCATTTGAAACCTTCTTGTTTTTGTCTGGTCTTTTACCAATGGCCGGTAACCTTGTGACAGCCTTTACGACTTGGTGATCTTATGAATTGCATCTAACCAGAAAAATTCTCCATGAACTCTGCTTAACACTTTCCTAATCACATCCTTAGGAAATTCAGGGATGCCAAGGATTTCTGTGAATCCTAGGGTTTCAATAATCTTGTGTTTAGCTTTAACATTGCCGTTATCATCACATATGTCGATTTTATACATGGTTTTGATTTCCTCATCTCCTAACTCTTCAATGTTGCAGTGGATGTACATTCTAGGGTCTTCAGCATATACAACACCTTTAGGGGTTTGAGAAAATGCACCTAAGGTATCATCCTTCTTTTCTATTTTGGGGACTAACTGAAATACGGGCCTAGGTCTTTTAATTACTTCCACAATAGTAGGGTTTGCTATGTATTCAATTGCAGAGGTGGATGCCATGATTAAATACTTTTTTTTTTGTCTTGGATGGATGATTGCTTGGAGTGTGCTTGCTTCTTGCTCGAAATGCCTTAGCTCAGAATCTTCGCGCTTTCTGAAAGTTTGAAATCATGGTGAAATGAAATGGAGCCAAAACCTTATTTTTATAATGTCTTTTCACCAACTACCACATTAATTGCATGCCGGTTAAGTATTCACTTAACATTGTTTGCTAGTAATGAGTAATTTTCAACTTCTTATCTCTAACCGAGGGAATAATAGCACATGTGTCATTAGATTGCCAAACCCTCAAGGAAATTTTCTTCAATTAGATGAAGAACTTCCTGCTGGTGGAGCACTGCTCTGTCCCGCCGATGAAGCATCACTCTGTCCTGTCGGTGAAGAATTTGTTGGTTCTACCAGTGGAGGAGTATTCCCAATATTTAGATTAGCTTTTCTAATCCATTGCTTTGAGAATTCTTGCTTAACCTCTTCAACTTTTTATTTTCCTTTCAAGTTAGCACTTTTGTTGTCTACTATTGTACCTTTACTTCTACAAAATTTAGCAATATGCCCAATCTTGTTACATGCATAACAAGTTACATTATTTTTCTGAATAGCTTTCCCATAACCTATGTCGGTTTGTGTTCTGCATTGATTAGATAAATGTCCAAATCTTCTACAAACATAACATCTCACATTCATTCTACAATTTTCAGAGTTATGACCAACTTTGTTGCATTTGGAACATTGATCGGTGGGTGTATTGATATTCTGATAATTCCTAGATTTACATTCATTTGCCCTATGACCATACTTATTATAGTTAAAGCATTTTCCATTGAATTTATATGCATTAGGTGGTCTTACCGGTTTGCTGTGATCTTGAGTATTTGCAGTACCAGAGCTTTCACCTACTTCAAAGCCAATTCCAGAAGTGTCACCTTTAGGTTTTTGATTCTTCAATAAGGTACCAATTTCTTCTAAGCTTTTCTTGAATTTTTCATTATGTTGATTTGCAGTTTCCAATTCCTTTTCCAAGATTTCTTTTTGTCTCATTAGTTCATTGGAGTCATTCTGAGTATGCATTAGATCTGTCTTCAACATGTCATTTTCATAGCTAAGTCTTGTGTTCTCATTTGCTGCATCACTTAGCCTTCTGGTCAATTCTTCTTCATTCTTCTTTCTATCCTCAATCTCTTTGCAAAATCTCAGAGTCATATCCTACATTTCATTTTTTTTTGTCATGATCTCTTGTTTTAGTTTGCTTATCATATCATTAAGAGATTCCTTTTCATCATTCTCATTTTGCAATTTTTCACAAAGTTCTCTTCTCTTATTTCTTGTAATAGTAAGATTTTCTTGAAGTGCTTGAATGATATCTTGAGCTACTCTTAAATCATCTTCTAATTTGATATTTTTCAACTACTTTGCATCATAGTCAGTAAGAGCTCCTTCAAGTTGCTTCATCAGATTTTTCATCTTTATTGGTGTCAAGATCTTCCTCAAGCTGTTAGGCTTCTGAAAATAGAGGACCAGGCTCTGATACCAATTGTTAGGATTCCCACAGATACTGAGAGGGGGGGGGGGGGGGTGAATCAGTATCTAACCAGTAATGAGTATTTCTTAATTTGAAACATGCAGAACATAAAATAGCAGTATACAGGTATGCAAGAATTAATGCAATAAACAGAATCAGAAACATCCACATGAAAAGAACACCATAACACAAGATGTTTAACGAGGAAACCTGGTGTGGGAAAAACCTCGGTGGGATTTGTGACCCACAGTATTCACTCATTGGCCAATAAGAGAATATTACTTACAATAGGGGCCTGCACATGCAGGAAGGCCAACTGCCTAGAGTTCACTGCTCAATGAGAAGTCACACTGACTTACAATGAAGATTATACTAATCCAATGACTTGTACTACTTTACAATAGCATCTCCAATGCCAGATTCAGTACCGATTCTAACTCTGTTCTTTACATATACCCTTGACCTATAATTCGCACATTAGGTCTACCTAATAATTTTCTTTATGCTCGCTACATTACTTCTCTAAATGTCTACAATGATCTCCTTTATATACAAGATTCATTTTACAATTTTCCAAGTCAGCTTACAATAATAAACAAAACATTACATATCAAAAATCTTGTCGGCCTCTATTTCAGTATACATCTTTTCTTCTATGCCGGTGCCGGTGCCGGTGTAGAGTGATCTTGTTGATGCTGGTGCACTGTCTTGCCGATGCCATAGGATTGCAAGGTTGCCATCAATGACAAAACCTTCAATCACATACAATGTCTCGTTGGAGTGTCGATATGCCAACAAAGTATGAGACTAGGAATAATGATGAGAAGAGACAAATTGAAGAAGTTGTTATTTGCACACTTCTAAAATTTCAGCTAGCTCTATTAGAACTAGTAAAGTCACTTCCAAATGAACTTTACTTACATATTGATAATATGTGGAAATATGGAATGGACTTAGAGAAACAAATTAGAGAAAGAAGTCTAGTCCATCTATTTCCTGATATGTCTATAGCAGAAATAAAGGAACATTTGACAACCTACAATTCAAAATTTCTTGTCAAACAGAGAGCCTTAAAACTGATGAATGGGCTATATATTGATGTAGAAAATGAAACAAAAGCAAAATGGTAGGAAATATTCAAAACTAAGGATGTCGGTGAACAATCTAAAGTTGAAATTGTTGATGTCATCGAGCATGGTCTTGATGCTACCAAGCAAGACCCGACTGACACTATTCAAATTGATGAAGATGTCATGGATGTAGAAGCACTGGAGCAGGAAATGATTGAAGGTACTACATATGCAAAACTTGTATCTAGTGAATCCATTTTAGAACAAGTTCAACCTTACTCACCGATCAATCAACCTATCTCTATTGAAGCTCCTCAGGATACAACACAAGGCACCGAAGGTCACCAGTCTGAAGCAGCAGAAGGTACAACTCAAGATTAGACCTCTCAAGCACCCTCGAGCACCGAAAATGTAGCAGCTAAGACTCCCAGTACCGAGACCCTAAAAGACACCACAATAGCTATAGGAACCACCCAAAGTGTTGCCTCTAGCGAGCAACCTACCGAGGGTCAGCAAGCCTCTGAAGCTATTGTCTTGGTCCAACCGACCAAAGGTAAAGAGAAGAAGGTGAAAAAGCATAGTTTCAAAGTTGATTTATCTAAACCAATAGTGTTGCCCAATATGGATATCTCAAAATTAAAGGGGCAAGCACTTATTGATTTTGGTGAACTCAAAAGAAGAATAAAGTACTTCAGAAGGTAAAGACACTGTTGACAGATATGCTACCTTCAGCTACAGTGTCAACTGATGCAGCCATCCACATTCAATTGGATGAACTCCTTAATCAAATAGAAACATCCGGAGTAGATGCATCTGAGTACTTGAGCAAGCTATAAGACAAGGAGCTTACTGCAAAAATGATTGAAGAGGTACAAAAAGCTCTAGCTATTGGGAAAGTCAAGCTTGTCAAATTCATTGCTGAGTTGTCCCCTCAACTCAAGCATATTCTTTATTTATTTCAGAAACTTTGCACATTTTCTATATTCATTAAAGATATCAAGAATAAAACTGATGTAATTGAGAAAGAGATCACCGATCTCTCAAATAAGTTGACCACTAAGCCCAATTTAGTTCAAAATTTTTATACAAAGCTTCAACAGCTCATGGCTCAACAACTAGAACTAAGAAATGAAGAACATAAGATCAGGATGGACATAATGACACTCAAGACATTATTCCTTCCTCATCTTTCATCAATTCAAGAACAAATTAACCGAGCTACATGCCTATCTACTACACAAGAGGGAAGCACTCTTGATGGCTTAATATCCCTATTGGCTAATATTCAAGCACAAACTTCTTTAATGGAAAGTGTAAAGGATGCACTCTCTGTCGCTCTCACCGATGCCTGGCAAAAGTATAAATCTATTTTTGATCAGTTACCACCCCCAGATGGAAATTAAGTTTTTGATGTTTGTCAAAAAGGGGGAGTGATACTATATAAGGGGAGTAATATAATATAATATATTGAGGGAGTGATACAGTTTTTGTGATACAGTTTTGATACAATATTCAGAGTATTGTATATAGGGGGAGTATACCGAGCAGAGTATGCAGAGTATCCAAGGATAGTAAGAAGAGCACACAACCACAAAACTGAGCATGCAAAAATCAGAGTTATGTACAATATAATGATAAGGGGAGTATATTTGAATATACTATTTCATTGACTATTGTATATATTGTCAAGTATATAGATTTTTGAGTTATGACTTTAAAAGTAGTTTTGTCAAACATCTCAACTAATGTCAGAAGGGGAGATTGTTACTACTTATCAAGTTGCCATTAGTTTTTATATTTAAAGTCATACTATATATTCTAGTTAGTTAGCACTACCGAATCATGCAGTCGGTATACACAGAGAAGTCGGTATGCATAGTCTAGTTGGTTACAAAGGAAAGCAGTCACAAAACACAGTACACACTGAGCTGGCTACCGAGTATCTTTTTATGACTACCGAGTAGTAAAGATGACACACTGAGTGAAACATGTTACTATATACATTGAACTTGGACATGCATATGAAAACATGTTACAAAATCAAGACATCTAACTGTTATCACATTGGAAATTGCACCAGAAGATTGTGTATGATTTTGAGATCAATCTAACCAATGAAATAATTTGTTTAGTTATTCATTCAAGGAATCTTGTTTGTAAGATCGAAGCAATGAATTGGATCACCGTCTTAAGAGATCTATTTATACAGCATGAGTTAAGGGTGTATATGTATGTGTAAGAAGACTGCTACAGAGACACAGAGGTCACAGAGAAGGTTTTTAGAGAACAATCGAAGAACAGAGTAAACAAAAGGGTTGACCAAGTTACTATATGGGTTACCAAGGTATGCTATAAGAAAGGTAATCTATTTTGAGCACATAGAATTTGCTATAACATTTCAGATGTAAAGTTGCAGATATTTGTAATGATTTTATTGTAATATTGTGTGTAGCTTAGGAAATAGGGAATCATCACAAAACAATATAAACATACTAATCATTAGCTCAATCACGAAAGCACAATTGCAATGATCTATCCTAAACACATTCAATAGAGACATGAAATAAAAACATTCAAAACTAGAAATTAAGCAAACCAAAGGTATGATTTGAATGCTCCTTCATGTGGCTCCATTGTCCTTCTTTCTTCTCCAAATAGTTTTGTTGTGGATCTCACCTACTAGTGCATGATCATGATATGAAATAAAGTAAATAAGATATTTCTCAAGAATACTCGAAGCGTGATTAACTAGAAATTTGATAATCTGATTAGGGGATCAAGAATCAAGGGATTTAATTGAAGAAATTCATCCAATTTATAGAAAAATTGGAGAAAAGACAAGATTAGCATGATTCAATTCAAATGGAAATTGCAAATCAAAAATGTCAAGTATGACAATTTATGACAAATTATGCACCTTCTATGCAAAATTTGATTGATTGATGATTATGACAAAATATGACAAATTTCTATGTCAAAATTGATTGATTGTCAATAATGACAAATTATGACAAATTGAAATGTCATTTCCATGAATTTAGGAGAGAAATAAGAGGAAATTGAAATTAGATGAATTAGAAAATTAGGAAATTGATAGAAATTAGAAATTAGGTAAATTAATTAATAATTTATCATTTATTAATTAATTCACAAAGAGGAATAATTAGCCAATTAAATGAACATTTAATTGTAATGAGAAGCTTAGGATAAATAAACAATTTATTAATCCTAAAGGAAGAAAATGACACACAAGGTTAAATGATGAAATCACGAAACCCTAGAAGATGAATTAGCAATGCGAGAATGACAATTAGGTCTTGACAAAGGATAATTGATATCGATTCGATTTGATTTTGGATTGATAAATGACCAATGTGATAAATGATTTGATTGATAAATGCGCCAATTGATGAGGAACAATGACTAATTGATCCAAATTGACATAATTGAGACAGACAATGATCGATGGCAAATTAATCGCAAAATGACAAGATTCACAAGATGACAAGGGTTGATGACAAAATAGATTGCAAGATGACAGGATTGAAAATGACCACGATCGATGACAAATCGATCGCAAAATGACAAGATCGAACATGACAATGACCGATGACAAATCGATCGTTAAACGACAGATTGAAAATGATAAGGATTGATGATAAATCGATCGCCAAAGGACAAGATTGACAAGAGGAAAACGGTCGATGACAAATCAATCGCAAGATTGACAGGAGGAAAAAACCCTAATTAGGATTGACGATGTCCAAAATGATGACAAATAAGCACGCACATTGATGCGACAGGATAAGATTGATTAAAATCATGACTGGAGAGTGTTGTCGACAAGACCAAATTCAAGAGCGAGGCGAATGAAGAATGTAGAAGAATGACTCGATGTTCGCAAATGATAAAAACCAAGTACGAATCATAGGAGAAATGTTAATGTGACGCAAAAAACCTAAAATGAGGTAATGCACAAATGTTAAAGTATGACTCCGCAAGCGTTGACCATTTTTAGGTGTCTACATTTTGCCCCTCTTTGAGACAATGCAATTTTAAGCATTGTTTCAAAGAACAATAATGAAAATACCCCAGACAATGACAATGACATATGCATGCCCCCTCGAGGAATTGGCCGGAAACATGCAAAAAAGAGGCCAAATGATCGATAAAAATGATAGGATCGAACAGACTGACAATCGGAGATCGGATGCATGAAGGACAAGCAATTTAAGGTGCAAAAGACCGCGACCAACATAAGATGGAGAGGGTGCATGTCCATCTATGCACTAACAAAGATCTATAAATGAGACCAAGAGAGGGAAAAATGCTCATTTGCACTAGACAAAGAGGAGGATTTGTTGCTCTAGACAAGGACATTTGCAGATAGATGGCTAACATTCCAATGCGGATCACCTCGGGGAACATGTACGCACATTCAGATGATCGGACGATGCAGGAGCAGCGGTATGGATCTCGAAAACCCATGTTTTCAATTTCCTAAATTTTGATTGCTAGCGGGACATTGCGGGGCCCATAAGGAGTGCAGAAAAGGACTCCTGCGCTTGTGTAGGGAGACACAGGCGTAGGTTACCTGACACAGGCGCAATTTTGCAATGCAAACCCTAATTTTGGTCAAAATGACATGCAAATGATCCGGAAAGAGGGGATAAGGGTAAGATAGGTCAGATTAGATGAAAAACACCTTGATTGGACATGAAAATGAGGAAATGCAACCCATAGGAGCAAACCCTAAAACTAACAAAATGTGCCCCAATTGTGATGCAGAGTCGACAGTATCCATTGATCACACGAGAGAACCGACCTGACTGCTTCATGCTACGACATAGACTCAGGACCATAGAGAGAGATACCTTAGCAGGACTTGGGATATACTATGTCACATTCATGCCCGAGATTAGGGCAAACATAGGACTGCTTACCGCATTGGCAGAGCAATGGCATTCAGAGACTTCCTCATTCCATCTGGCGACTGGAGAGGCGACGGTGACACTGGAGGATGTATGGCATATCCTCATTCCGATTCATGGAGAGATGATAGAGTATGACCCAGTGACAGGGAGAGACGCATTGTGCAGATTATTTGAGTGCGACGTAGATGATTTGGATATTGTCGAGAGGGAGATTGGCTGGGAGACCATGGCATCAGAGTATGATCGACGATACGTGGTGATAGCAGTGGTGATAGCATGTCTACTAGCAGGAGACAGATGAGGACATGGATTCCCTATTGGATGGGGAAGAGTGTTGGAACGGATGGTGACAGAGGGGACAGTCTATGCATGGGGACCATGTGTACTGGCTATGCTGTATTTTCAGCTGCATGAGATAGCATATCAGGGAGTTTAGACATTGAACTGTGGAGTTACACTGCTACAGGTATGGGCATTTGAGCACATAGCCATATGTCGACCGATCATAGATAGACAGGTAGTACCACATCGACCATATGTGTATTGCTATGGGGGAGCACTGAGACAGGGTCCTTTTGGATACATACTATATTGGCGACATGAGCTAGACAGACTGAGAGAGTTCATATGGAGGCCATATCATGATTGCCCGGGATGGTCAGATGATAGTGATGAGCTACCGTATTGTAGACAGGAGAGGTACCTGATTGGGCGACTAGTGAATCGCCAGAGAGTGATTGAGTTGTACCTGCCAGAGAGAGTTAGACGACAGTTTGGAGAGAGGCAGGATGTACCTAGGAGGACTGCACACTTTGCCCGATCTCACAGAGAGACGAGTCAGTGGGGGAGTATGATTCAGCCACACATAGCATATACAGACTTTTCACAGCTACAGCAGAGACAGCGGGATTGGGAATCAGATGTAGCAGACGCTGGGATGACAGAGAAGTATGAGAGGTGGTTTGCACGACGGCGGCCAGTGCCATTGACAGATCCGGATATTCTAGTACCTAGGTGACAAGAGGACTTTCCACTCATAGGAGAGGAGGAGGGAGATGATGAGGACAAGGAGGATGAGGGCAGGGATGAGGATGATGGGGATGATGAGGATGGAGATGAGGATGAGGATGACGATGATGGGAATGAGGATGGGGATGACGAGGATGAGCCAGATTCAGGCGAGCAGGAGGCATTGCAGGATATACCCATAGAGCCAGAGACAGCTAGGACAGAGGAGATGGAGATGTGTAGGGCTACCATAGCGAGTCAGTAGGATCACATTGCGACTTTAGAGAGATAGCAAGATCAGTTCAGAGTAGAGATAGCTAGACTCACAGTGGCACGAGATACAACAATTGCTTAGGCACAGTGAGAGGAACAGAGAGTCACTAAGTACATTGGGTCAATTCGGGATGCCAGTGCACGGGAGATGGCACAGATGCTGGTAGAGACCGGAGAGGAGATATGCCATTGGAGGAAACTATATGAGATTGCAGTTCCACCAGAGCAAAGAGCACCTTCATATCGGGCACAATCGAGGATAGAGAGCAGGGCACGCTCTCGGAGGTCATTGAGCAGCATGGGGGTGAGTGGACCTATGAGACCACCACAGCCAAGACCAGGAGGGACATCATCCATGAGACATGACAGGGATGAGGAGGACAAAGGGAGTACCCAGTGACAGAGGCACGTGCTCCTTAGGACAGACAGTATGTAGTTTGACATTTTTGTAGTCAGCCTGTGGGCCATACTTAGGACAGACAATCCAATTTTTGTACTCCGATATTATTGTGATATATGATATGATATGCATTGATATGATGGGATGCAATGTGTTATGAATTATGTGATTTTCCAAGTATGGATGACTTATGCACTGTTTATGTACCATTGTGGAACATGTATGGATGTACTTTTTTTATGTTTTGGATGCATTTATAATATGGAATGGATAAAATGCTTGATATGATGCTTAATGTAATGCAAATGTACTAACCAAATGGATGCAGGATGCAACATGTATGGTTGGAAATCGGAGCACTAGACCGAACTGACTATCCGAACTGACAAAAGAAATGTTAGTAAGAAGGAAATGAGACAAAGGATAGTTAGAGATGAAGAAAAACTTGCTTTCAGTAATGCACTTTGTAGGTGAGAACCTTTATTTTTATGTAACAAAATGGATGCGTAGCATCATGGCATTGGAGGCCAGAGCTGAAATGCAACCCTTTTTGCAAAAGATAGACACATCATAGACAAACAACAATCACAATCAAAAAGAAAAGGACCATGATCCATCCCGGTCACTCTAAATCACTCAGTGATATCATCGAGCAACATAGGAACATGACCGAAGCCAAAGATAAATCAATAAAAAGATAAGATGCACAAATTCCAACAAATCAAACAAACACCTTGATCTTCGTTGTCAAAAGTTGAACGTGCTGATAGGATGATCATGTTGTCTGGTTCTAGGACATGTGGTACCCCGTCTAAGACAAGACACAGTCTGGTTTCGAGTATACCACACCCTGTATAAGACCCATGATAGTGTGCCAAGGACAAATGATTTTGAGGTTGATTGATATGACAATGTTGATCAGTTTGAATGTCTAGTTTGAGTGAAAAGGTTCATCTATTTAAGCGTGATTTCATTAAAGTACGAGTTTAATTGGATGGATGCTCGGTGATTTGTCTTATGCACAAAAGGGATCATTTATTGCAAAATGCGTGTTTTTGGATTTTAATGTTTTGAAAATTTTTTTGTTCATTTTTTCAGGACTTTTATGACTTTTTAGGGATTATCTCAGGACATTTTTCAATTATCTGTTCCTTCCAGATGATGGTTCTCTGTTGGGCTAGTTGGTGACATAGTATTGCTTCCACCAGTTGGCATGGTATCCTCACTATCTCATTGAGGGGGGTGCTCTCCAGTTGGGTCTCTTGCTGGTTGTGCTCTTCTCTCTTCTTCCTATTGAGTTTCTCTCCGTATTAATCACCGTTTGTGGTGCAAACTAGTGTATTGCTCCTCGGTTTTTGCTTTACTCCCTCTCAACCTAATGGTCATGGTTTTTGGTGGATAGATTGATCGACTGATTTGATATCTTGTTAAGGTTTCTTCTTGTCACTGAGATGTGACACATTGCCGTCATCATTGATCTATGCTAGTTTGGTCCACATGGCAATTGGATATAAGTGTACTTTAATTAATATCTAGTTACGACTAGATCTTTTCAAGATTTGCTTATATTCACCCGATGGTTAAAGTTGGTTGGCATTAAGTTGATGAGCTTTGGCTCAGATGTTTTTTGGACACTGGCATTTCACACATGTGGGTATTCAATTGGCATGAACTACTTGCAGGGTGTCATATTCTCTAGTTTGATGTCTTCCTATTTAACAATGGAATGCCCTCATTTTTCCATCAAATAGTTGCTTTCTTTTCTTGGTGACTTGCTATGGAGATCCCAATTCTCCTTGAAGCTACTTGTCACTAGATGGCTTTCCTGGGTGAAATCACGGACAAACGTCTGCAAGAGGTCCTCTTCACTCGACATCCTCTTATTCTCCACAGCCTTAAGAGTATTCTGGGAAAGGAATTCCTTATGGCTTATCATAGGTACAAAGCCAATGTCGATATCCTGATGTTTTTTCTTGCAATGATAATATACATGGGTGCTAGCAAGCAGAGAGAAAAACTGTTAACTCAAATGATGTTTAAACATCACCTGGTGGGGGAAATTGATGTTGTATTGGACAATATTGATACCAATCTGAGAATTCCACTTCCCCAAAATTACTATATATCCTTAGGCAATGGGGAAGACGTGAGGAAGCTTGTGATTGTTAACTCCCTGGATTTTGATACTCTTCAAGCAACCTGGCCTGTCATTACTAGGAACATTGAATTCCTATTTAAAGAAGCTAGCATACAAAATGACTTCATGTCAGAATGGAGGGAAAAATTTCTTCGTGATGAAGAAGTAGCGAGTGCTAATGATTTTGGGATTTTGGAGAATGGAGACTTGGTGGTTGGTAATGACTGGGGGTTTGGGCTGGGAGAGGAGTGGTTCCCAAATGACTATCAACTTCCAAGGGAGAAGGCAAAATCGACAGCTCACTCAAATTGTGGGACTGATTGCCTTATTGTCTTGGATGCGACTCATGCTCCTGTGGATGGTGCTTCTAAAGATTCCCTTTGACTCTAGTTATCATTATTTTCTCCGGCTTCTCTAATTTTGTTCTTGTCTATTTTTGTTTTAAAGCCTCTGTTATCTACTTCGAAGAGGTTGGTATCTATTGTCTTGTACTCATCCAGCCTTTAGTGTTGGTTTTTCTTTGTTTAAGGAATAGAGCTAAGGTAGGGGGTTTTATTCCTGGTTCTTTCTCCCTACCGCTCTCATTGAATCGGGCCTTGTATTCTCTTTTTTTATTTATACAAGGGTGCTACCCCTCTACAGCTATTTACTTATTTAAAAAAAAACATAACTATGTGACTAGCATCTAGCCACCAACGAGGAAGGAAGGAACAATCGTCTAGCTATCGCAGTAGATCATCATGTGGTGTGGCCTAGTCACATATCCGCATGGCATGGTAGTGTGCACCTCAACATCACCCCACATCACGTCGTCATGAAACATGGCTCTACCCTGAACAAGTTGGTAGGTCGCATGGTAACATCTACTACATCCCTCATCATGTCTTAGCATGGCATGGAAATACTCCAAGTGGAAAATGCACACAATGGATGTATCTTGCATGGTAGTGTACCTCACAAAAAAAGGCATGCGCAGGTCACACCCCACATAGTGATGCACCTCTCAGGATACTCACCATAAGCCAGAGGTATACATGGCTAAGGTCCACCCACATGTCTACCAATGCTTGCCAATTGGCAGCTCATGTGGAAATAACATACCTTTCATGAAGACAAGGTAAAAGATCCTCTAAGATACACCATCACTATGCTCAAGAAATGCCATCAATATGCTCAAATAAAGGAGAGGAATAGGCTAGCACACATAAACCTTATGAACTAGTTCATCAAAAGGGAAAGTATTGAGTACACCTTTAATACGGTTTCATTATATAACTATATTTTTCCTCAAAATAGAGAAGCTAATGTTGCTTCGTGCCGACATTATTCGTACGTTGATCCATACTATTCAAGGAATGGTGACTTCTAATACTACCCCTTCACATACTGACTTATCAACAACCCGTGGGTTGGCACTCAGTAAGGTAACTAACATGCAACAACACATAAACAACATGGTATTCCCATACCTATAAGTAAACATATTCTCCATGGTTGATTATTTCACCATCCCATGGGCACATATAGCAAGCATGGGTTTCTTGCAATACACAATGAAAGCACCAATATTGGTTTAGTCACATTTACAGGGATTACTTTTTAGTACACTATCATCTACTCAAGGAAGGTTTTAATTATGCTTCCCACACGAATAACTGAATAAAATTTATTCTAGGAATAAGTACTGAAATCCTTTACAATTCAAAATTACATAAGTAATGTGATTCCTATATCTTTCACTAATTCCACTAAGAATTCATATTTACATTACTAAACATGCAAATTTTCTTTCTAAAGCGTAAGACTTCCATCTTTCAATATGAAGCCAAAATGCAAAAATACAATTTTACATGCTTTATAAACATTCTATTTAAATCAATGCATTCTTTAGTAGCATTTCTAAAAATCTTATAATCTAGGTAAGGAAAAGGGAAAGAGAGTTTGATAGTGAAACCATTTCTTACATTAGCACAAGATTAACAATATCACACAACATTATAAAATTTCTCACTATAAGTCTATCATCTTAATTGTATGGTTTCTATTTCACTATCATTTAGAAGAATGCCAATAGGTCTAACATGAAATTTCCAATTATTATGGTTGCAACAAAATGTTTTATTTTTCCAAACAACAGAGATCAAGACAGGCAATCTTTTCGATAATGCAAGACCTCTTGCAAACACTCACTATTCTTAATTAATACGAAACATATCATAATCTGCAACCTTTTATTGAAAATTGAAGGTACGATAAGAAGGTAAACAAGGAGCTATCCACTCAATAATACATATTAATGCATGCACATCAAAAAAGCTTTTCATTTGCACTTTTTAATCATAATAAGTCAATTATATATATCCAAAATCAAGTTCAATGTAGCATTATTAAAATAAGTCCTCAATTGAGTCGGTATAAAGAAACACATAAAACAATCTTTCGTGGAACACATTAATACACTCTTAGCCACTATAACATGTTCCCTTTTATACATATTTTACACACCAAGAAGTTTCTCATTACAACTATTCGCACATTAATGCACATTACTTAAGATAGAATTTAATTATGTTACTCCTACAATACACATGGAGAATTCTTTAATGTAAACATACAATTTTCTCCCAATAATTAAAATAAACTTTTAAACCCATAGCCCTTTTATATTATCTAGAAGCATAAAAGCATCATAGGTTCAGACAAGGGTTCAAGAAGTCACAACCTTTCTCTTGCAATAAGAAAATTAACATAAGAGATGAATACACATAAACAAACATTTATTTTCTAGAGAGAAAGAGGAGGGAGGATGGTGAACATTCAATTCACTACAAAATAGGCATTCAACATTTACGATACAAGTTGTTCAAGTGGACAACACTAACCTAGATCATAGTCTTAATTCAAGCACATTTTTTGCTTTCAGATTCAAGACAAGCACTGACCAACCCAATAGATTAGTCAAAAGAGCACAACAATCAATAAGGAAGGTACATACGACTCTCTTTCAGAATAAGAGTAATTGTAGACCAATATATCAATAAGCAAACAAAGAAGATATAATCACTCAAAAGAACCAACATAAAGAAGGTGAAAACAAGGTGTGAACACACACGTTACACACAATTAAGGTCTTCTCAAGAGAATACGCAAAAGAACATAACATGAGTCCTAAAGATCTTAAAGATCCTATGCCTCAATCACACACATACAAAAGGAAGACAAGCAAACAACATAAGGTCTATACACCTCACACCAACTAAGGGCACAAGCGACACTAGAGATCCTAGTGTTTTCATCTTGGGCTCTGATACCAAATGTAATTCCCCGCCAGGAAACCCTAAAGGGATAAGGCTAAAACTCAAGAATAGAGTGCAGATATTTTTTATTTTATTTTTTATTTTTTTAAAGAGTTTTAAACACAACATAATGATACAATGAGTTATCATAAGTTTAGATAACACAGTGGAAGACAACTAACACTTTTTGGGTTTCCCAATGTGATTACTTGATTCAACACTTAACTCAACCCATGTTATTTAACCCAATTGAGTTGATTTACTTAATTACTAGTTATTACTTTAAACAAGGATATAATTTGTTCGATAAATTAAAATTATAGATAATAGGACGAGTTCATCCATTATGGTGGAAAATGTAGCTAACATGATGAAGTTCACCCATTAAAGTTAAAATATAGAAAACATGATGAAGTTCATCCATTAGAGTTAAAATTTAGATAACATGATGAGTTCATCCATTAAGGTTAATAATATAGATACCATGGTGAGTTCATCCATTACAATTTAACCACACATCTCGCCCAAACTTTTATTAAAATATAAGTCATACTTCTAATACATTACATACTTTAATTTTATAATAAACTAATGAATGCTTCCCAAGCATACTTTAATTGCATTATCAACAAATGAATACATTCCATTATTCAAATTCACATTCTTCGTTATCCAAATTACTGCATTAATAAGATGACTACATACATGCATTTAAGATTAACTTCATCTAATCCACATTATACATTCTAACATAATGCCACCTATACATGCTAAATTAGAGAGGAAACATAAGAATATAAACACCACATAACACCAAACTGATATCGAAGTTCACCCCTAGTGGGCTACATCTCTGGGTTTGCTCCACTACAAAACCCCTTTGATAAAATAATAGAGTGAAGAATACATAAGGCTCACATCATTTACATCTTGCCATCAAGGCATACATAAACCAATAGTACATACGACCACATCGGTCAATAAATACAAGAATGATCCCTGAATAGGAAAAAGGATCCAACTGAACATAATAAGAAACACATACAAAGATCAACTAGAGCATCCACAAAACTAAGCCTTCGCAACCCATCATAAGCAATCCATGGTATAACATGAATATCAGGTTCTCACAAGGGCATAAACAACATGACTACTCCACAACAATTCTCCTATCAAAGACAACACAAAAACATACTAGAGAATATAATCAAACGAACTCCTAAAAACCCAGGTATACACTGGGACAAGCATACGAAGTTCAATACGGTAGGATTACCCACTTGGCCAAACAAGGCTCCATATGAGCTGCACTAAGTGATGGTACTCTAACTAGAGACATGACCAGCTATGGTTAACCACATACCAACATTTCAACACTCGCATAAAGGACATGACTGAATAAAAAATCATCACATGAAAACAGTCAAAACTCAAGATCAAGGACATAAGCAGGTATCCAAATCAATCATATGACAGTGTCCAACAAAACAAAATCATAGACTTGTCATTTCTTAAGCAACTACAAATACAAAAAATTAAACATGCATAGGCATAGATTGGAAAAGACAATCTTCTTTCCTATTGTTTATACACAACAATTGATCTAGTTTTCTAATTTGTCTAATTTGATTTCTATATGTCTACCTTGTCTAAAAACATGACATTTATGGTTTACTAACTCACTATAGTTCATTTGCATCGTACTCTAATATAAATACGTTATTATGAGTTTCCAAACCAAATTCACAAGAATATAATTAAATAAAAATTAACCAACTAAAAATACGAGATGCATTTTCAAAATAAAACATCATTTCCATCTTTGATCAAAAACAATAATTTAATTTCATCTTTTACAACACAGATATACACTTTCCAAAAATGGAAACATACATTTTAAAGGAAATCAAAATCAATGTTCATTTTCTAAATAAATTGATATTTCCTTGTATACATATAGAAAAATATAAATTAAATATTAATTAGTATATATATATATTATATTAATCCACAATTAATAAACTATATACTAATTAATAATTAATAAAACATTACAAATTAACTATTAATATATATATATATATATATATATATATATATATATATATATATATATATATATATCCGAAATTAATAAAATATATACTAAATAAAATTAATAATTTAAAAAAAACTATTTTAAAACTTTTAATAAAATATATTAAAAAAATTTTGTTTTAATAACCCACATCGTAAAAGACAATAGCATTTTTTTTTATATAAAAAAATAGGGCAACCACGGGGCCCACCTATCTCCATGGGAGTGGAGGTTGTGCCCTAGCCGTGGAGACTGCGGCCACTAGTGTGGACGTAGACCCGCGACCTCCACACTGTGGACACAAGACTTTGTGGCCACCATGGGGTTGCAGGTCTTTGCGGCCGCCATGGGGTCGTAGGTCCCCACGACCACAGTGGGGTCCCAAGCTTCTGTGGCCACACTCTGGTCGCAGAGCTCTACGACCACCAGTGTGGTCGCAAACCTCATAGACTACGAGCCTACAGAGGGTAGGGGGCACGGGTTGAGCCTTGGCTCCTCGACCCTCCAAACCCAAAATCCGCCATTAAATTTCATTTTAAATTTCGTTTTACCCTTTTTTTTTATACAAACTTAAAATAAAAGGAAAAACCCCAGTTTCCATTAAATTCACAGTCTTTTATAGAGACTAAAATATTTTCTAGAATGACCATGGTTTTCTAAATATAAAAAAAAAATGTTGATTAACCAGGTTACAATAGGCAATTTTTCTTCAACCAAACATCATATTTGGGCCAAAAGAATCCTTTTTTTTTTTCACACAATGATTCAAACAATCTGGCAAACTCCAAACTAATTTTTTTCAATAAGAAATAATTCTGAGAGCATTCAATGGAGTTTAAAACCAAAATATACATGGAGAACAACCAAACCCAATCTTTGAATAAATGAAGAAATCAAGAGGTAAACAAGAATCCTACCTCATTTAGCATTCCTAGCAGGATTTGATGAAGAGCCCAACCTACAACTCAAGAAATCCTTCCTTCCCAAAATGCCCAAATCTCCTCCAAAAATCCTTCTCCAAAAATGTTTTCAAAAATGCTCTCCAAAAATATTTTCAAACCTAGGTTAAATGGAGGAATGTTTGACCTAATATTTATTTTTGGATTTAAAATATTTTTCATTTAAAATAAAATCCCAAATATCATTCTTTCAAACTATATCAAATATATATTAAACTTTCTTTTCTAATTAAAATTGATTTTCTCACTTAATTGAAATTAACCTTTCTATTTCCAAAAAGCCAAATAGGTTAAATTATTTCTATTTTGAATAAATTAAGTCTTTCCTTTCGAAAAGCATAAACTGGATAACATCATCATTTAAAATAACCATTAAATTGAACTTGCTACAAACATGAATAGAATAATTTTTTATTAATGATTAATCACATAAAGGGGCCCTATTTAATTTAGTCCCTTAAATACTAATGCATAAAAGAACACATTAAATCAAATTAAATAATTAGGATTAAATACTCAATTTTACCACACGCAAAGCACGCAACCCAAGGAAGCCAACCAGATAAACAACCCATAAACCCAAATAAAAGGGAAACCAACAAATGTCTGACGACACTCACTTGAGAATGACTAGGGTAAAATGAGGGTTTTATGACCACCTAATCCAAACTCTAAGGACCAAAGAGGTACACTCAAACCTGCAAATCCAGGTGAAGATGAACCTTGTGTTTGTTAGGGTTCCCACAAATACTGAGAGGGGGGGGTGAATTAGTATCTGACCAATAATGAAATTTTCTTAAAATTGAATATGCAGAATATAAAGTAACAGTATACCGATATGCAAGAATTAATGCAAATAACAGAATCAAAAGCATCCACATGAAAAGAACACCATAACACAAGATGTTTAATGAGGAAACCCAGTGTGGGAAAAACCTTGGTGGGATTTGTGACCCACAATATTCACTTACTGGCCAATAAGAGAATATTACTTACAATAGGGGCCTGCACATGTAGGAAGGCCAACTGCCTAGAGCTCACTGCTCAATAAGAAGTCACACTGACTTACGATGAGGATTTACACAAATCCAATATTCTGTTCTATTTTACAATAGCATCTTCAATGCCAGATTCAGTACCGGTTCTTGCTCTGTTCTTTACATATACCCTTGACCTACAATTCGCACATTAGGTCTGCCTTATAATTTATTTATTGCATTCTATATATATCCTACAAATGACTACAATGATCTCCTTTATATACAAGAGTCATTTTACAATTTGACAAGTCGGCTTACAATGATAAACAAATTATTACATATCAAAAATCCTGTCGGCCTCTGTGCCGGTATACATATTTCCTTCTGTGCCGGTGCTGGTGTAGATTGATCTTCTGATGCCGGTATAATGTCTTTGCCAATACCATAGGATTGCAAGGTTGCCTGTATAATGCTTTGTCGGTATAATGTCTTGCCGGTGCCATAGGATTGCAAGGTTGCCTATATAATGCTTTGCCAGTATAATGTCTTGCCGGTGCCATAGGATTGCAAGGTTGCCATCAATGGCAAAACCTTCAATCACACACAATTTCTCATTGGAGTGTCCATATGCCAACAATCTCCCCCTTCGGCATTGATGGCAACACTCATGAGAAATTTCAAAAAGATATCCAAAAATGTGTATACCAAAAAAATGTTACCAAAAATGTGAGATCTCCCCTTGAGCATGTGATCCCTGTGTTTTGAATTTTCTCATCTACTACTCCCCCTTTGGCATCAATGACAAAGGTTAGTAGATTTTGTAGTTGTACCAATTCATAACCTCAACCTTGTAGTTGGGTAGTTATTATCCGAAGAATATCTCCCAAAATTAAGTTTATACCATCCATAAACTTCTTGCTCTCCTTTATTGCTATCTCAGTTTTGTATACTGTACCGGTGAGATGCTGCAAGTGCTCTGCTGGTGTCTTGCTACCCTGTGTTAGTGCCTCTAAGATTTCCTTACGCAGAGATGCTAAATAGTCCAATCTTGGACTTAGTTTAGATTTCAAAAATTTTGCCTTGTTTATTATTTTCTCTTTTTCTCTCTCTAATTTGAGCAATTCTTCCTCAAAATTTGTTATTTTTTCCTCAAAAACTGATAATGTATCGAGTGAGTTAGCAAAATTATCAGCAAGTTTATTGATCTCTTCCTGTACCTTGCTCATCTTTTTGTCTACATCAGTGGTCAAAAAGTTTATCTTACAGGTGTCTTTGTACAGAGTTTTGTACTCTTTCAACAAATTGCATAGTTCTGGTAGAAGTGTGTCAAATTCCCTGTTACACTTCTTTATTCCTTCCTCAAAGAATTTCTATTTCTCTTTTTCTACACTGTCCTTTATGGTTTCTACCTTTGTTTGCTCAAAATTTCTAGAAATATATTTACAAAGTGTATCCAACTGTCCTAAAGAATCTTTGTTGGCTATATTACAATTGGGAGCTATTAATTTCAAAACTGGAATTGAATCATCTATCGCTTTATAGGCTTGTGAGCTATAATCAGTTATATTCTTGATAGATTCGAGCAATACCTCTATTACATTTGATGGTAACCCAATAAACTGAGTGTTGGTGGAGGTGGCCATGCTGGTATTGACCTCTGGTAGGTCTATTTGTGTCTCCATCTCTTTAAGCACAGTTTTACCTGCATCATTTCTTACCGGTGGATTCTATTCTAGTGGTTGCTCTGTTTGTGTTCCAGAATCCATCTTTTTCTCTAAATCTGCTGCCGGTTGCTCTTTGTTATCAAATTTATTTGCGGTATCCTTATCTACCACTATGTTGATTTTTTGAGTATCAACATTCACAGTATATAGGACTTCAGGATTAGGATTATTATCCTTTGTGTCCATGCTCTCAGCTACCAGTTGATCTTCTACAGTTGTTGTTTTTACTAGTGGAGTATTTAAAGGAGGTGGGGGTAAGTTGTCTCTAATCTTGATACTTGGCGGTCCACCAACTTTACCTTTCCCTTTGTCCTTTTGATATACCCGAATGGGCTTGGGATTCATATATTCTTCTTGTTTTTCTTTTTCAACCAAGAATCTATCCCAACCATCTTTTGTTTCAGTTGAAACTTCAGTAACTCTACCTGCCATTAATGATATTTGCCGGTGTGCAGTGGAAAAGACTATCCGGTTGGCCTGAGCTATCAAATCATCAATTTCCTTAGGTGAGTTGACCAGGTATACTACAAGTAATTTTTCTATTTTAATTTTCTTATCTAACTCAATTATTCCTTGCCTTCTGGCCTCAAGTCTTTTATATAATTCATCAAGAATTTCATTTAGGACTTGCATCAAAAACTTTTTATACATGTCCATGTGTAATATAACACTTTCCTCAACTTGTCCTTTCTCATCATCTGATAGGGTGTCATAAATTTTCCCTATGTTTTTCAATTTACCTTCCTCTGTGATCTCATTCAGCAATATGTCAAAAGGGGCCAAGTCGGTGTTTGTCTTCTTCTTCTTTTTGGGGGTCAGCTTTTTCTTAGGTGTGGCTTTCTTGACTAGAGACCTTATTGCTTGTTGCTTCTGTCTTGTCCTTCTAGGTGAAGGAGTGGATACCGGTGAGGGGTCTCTTTTCCTAACAACTCTTTTGAAAGTTGCTGGCATATCTCCTTCTAAGGAGGTATCTACCGGTGATAGATGAGTTTCAGGCTGTTGGGCTACCAACTCTTCTTCTGTTATGCCGGTTTTCTTTAATACATCATCTTTTAAGGCATTTTCTTGCCTGGTTCCTTTCCTCACAGATGCCTCCACTTTCTTTACTCTCTTTTTAGATTGAGTTTGACTTTTGATGTGCTCAGCACTACCAAATACTTCTTCCTTTGGTTCATTGGGGGCTTCCAGAAGTGCTTTGGCATAAGTTTCCACTATGTGGTCATCTGTTTCATACCCCATCTCTGTAACCCAGATTGTTCGACTGCTTCCATCCAGATCTCATCCTTTTTTATTACAAAACATATATCATCCTTGTATTTGTTGACAATTTCCTGTGATAGTCTGATCCTCTTATTCATTCTGACCTTTAGTGCTTGAAAATACTCATGGATATTCTTTTCTTTGTTTTCACCCATGTTGTTGAATAAGTTAGACAATTGTTTTCCTATCGGTATGTCAAATCCAAAATCCTTGTTGCCTATACCGGGAGCTTGTTTGGTTATATGTAGCATTAAGCATGCAAGTAAATTTCCAAATCTAAAGGTTCCTTTCTTATCCTTCTTTATTTTTGCCAAATTGTCAATTAACTCATCTCTTAACCATTCACAGATATCAATTTTCACATTGTCCTTAACCATGTCATAAGCACTCTTTATGCATAAACTGGAAACAGAGTTCAGCCAATTTGCATGAGTTGCTTTGTAACCTAGAATCATGCTAAAAAATCTAACATTTGTATTGGTCACATCATTAACCCTCAATGATCTCTTGTTAGATGTTGCACCAGTTAAGTTTGTTACTAGGTCATTGGAGACCTTCTTGGTTTTGTCGGGTCTGGTATCGGTGGAAGGTAACCCTGTTACTGCTTTCACAACTTCCTTGGTAATCTTGTGAACTGAATCAAGCCAAAAGAATGAACCATGTACCCTGCTAAGAACTATCCTAACCACTTCCTTGGGAAATTCAGGAATGTAGAGGATTTTAGTGAATCCTAGGGTTTCAACAATTTTATGTTCAGGTTTCACATTTCCAGCATTGTCACATATAACAGATTTATGCATGTCTTTGATTTCTTCATCACCTAATTCCTCTATGTTGCAATGAATATACATTCTAGGGTCTTCTGCATAAACAACACCTTTTGGAATTTGGGAAAAAGCACCTGTGTTGTCATCTTTCTTAGCTACTTCGGGAACTAGCTGAAACATGGGCCTAGGTCATTTTATAACCTTGACACCTGTAGGGTTTGCTATGAATTCAGGTGCAGAGGAGGATGCCATGATGATAAATACCTTTTTCTGCCTTTGGATGGATTGATTGCTGAAGTGCTTTGCGTCTTTGCTCGAAATGCCTTAGCTTGGAAATCTTTGTGCTCTCTGAAAGTTTGAATTCATGGTGAAATGAAATGGAGCCAAAAACCTTATTTTATAAAGTCTTTTCTGCTACCTACCACATTAATTGTTTTCCGGTAATGTATTAACTCAACTTTATTTGCCGATAATGAAGGATTTTCAACTTCTTTTCTCTAACCGAGGGAATAATAGCACATGTGTCATTAAATTGCAAAACCCTCAAGATAATTTTCTTCAATTTGATGAAGAACATCCTGCCAGTGGAGCATTGCTCTGTCCTGCCGGTGGAGCATCATATTGTTCTACAGGTGAAGCATTTGTTGAGTCTACCGGTGGAGGAGTAACCCCAATATTTAGATCACCTTTTCTAATCCATTGCTTTGAAAATTCTTGCTTAACCTCTTCAACCTTTTCTTTACCTTTCAAGCTAGTACTTTTATTATCTACCTGTGTACCTTTACTTCTACAGAATTTAGCAATATGACCAATCTTGTTACATGCATAACAAGTTACATTATTTTTCTGAATAGCTTTCGCATAACCTATGCCGGTTTGTGTTCTGCATTTATTTGATAAATGACCAAATCTTCCACAAACATAACATCTTACATTTATTATGCAATTTTTAGAGTTATGAAAAATTTTGTTGCATTTGGTGCATTGACCGGTGGGAGGATTGATGTTCTGATAATTCCTAGATCTACATTCATTTGCCCTATGACAATATTTATTATAGTAAAGCATTTTCCATTGAATTTGTAAGTATTAGAGGGTCTTACCAGTTTGCTTTGATCCTAGGTATTTGCAGTACCGAAGCTTTCTCCAACTTCAAATCCAACTCCAGAAGTGTCACCTTTGGGTTTTTGATTCTTCAATAAGGTACCAAGTTCTTCTGAGCTTTTCTTGAATTTTTCTTTGTGTTGATTTGTAGTTTCCAATTCCCTTTCCAAGATCTCTTTTTGTCTCATTAGTTCATTCGAGTCATTTTGAGTATGCATCAAATCTATCTTCAACATATCATTTTCATAGCTAAGTCTTGCGTTCTCATTTGCTGCATCACTTAGTCTTCTGGTCAATTCTTCTTCATTCTTCTTTCTGTCCTCAATCTCTTTGCAGAATCTCATAGTCATATCCTGCATTTCATTTTTTGTTGTCATGATCTCTTGTTTCAATTTGCTTATCATATCATTTAGTGATTCCTTTTCATCATTTTCATTTTGCAATTTTTCACAAAGTTCTCTTCTCTTGTTTCTTGTAATAGTAAGATTTTCTTGAAGTGCCTGAATAATGTCCTGAGCTACTTTTAAATCATCTTCTAATTTGATATTTTTCAACTTCTCTACATCATAGTCAGTAAGAGCTCCTTCAAGTTGCTTCATCAGATTTTCCATCTTTACCAGTGTCAAGATCTTCCTCAAGCTGTTAGGCTTTTGAAAATAGAGGACCAGGCTCTGATACCAATTGTTAGGGTTCCCACAGATACTGAGAGGGGGGGGGGGGGGGTGAATCAGTATCTGACCGGTAATGAAATTTTCTTAAAACTGAATATGCAGAATATAAAGTAAGAGTATACCGGTATGCAAGAATTAATGCAAATAACAGAATCAAAAGCATCCACATGAAAAGAACACCATAACATAAGATGTTTAACGAGGAAACCTAGTGTGGGAAAAACCTCAGTGGGATTTGTGACCCACAATATTGACTTACTGGCCAATAAGAGAATATTACTTACAATAGGGGCCTACACATGCAGGAAGGCCAACTGCCTAGAGCTCACTACTCAATAAGAAGTCACACTGACTTACAATGAGGATTTACACAAATCCAATATTCTGTACTGTTTTACAATAGCATCTTCAATGCCAGATTCAGTACCGGTTCTTGCTTTGTTCTTTACATATACCCTTGACCTACGATTCGTACATTAGGTCTACCTTATAATTTATTTATTGCATTCTATATATATCCTACAAATGACTACAATGATCTCCTTTATATACAAGAGTCATTTTACTATTTTCCAAGTCGGCTTACAATGATAAACAAAATATTACATATCAAAAATCCTGTCGGCCTCTGTGCCAGTATACATATTTCCTTCTATGTCGGTGCTGGTGTAGATTGATCTTCTGATGCTGGTATAATGTCTTTACTAGTGCCATAGGATTGCAAGGTTGCCTGTATAATGCTTTGCTGATATAATGTCTTGCTGGTGCCATAGGATTGCAAGGTTGCCTGTATAATGCTTTGCCGGTATAATGTCTTGCCGGTGCCATAGGATTGCAAGGTTGCCATCAATGACAAAATCTTCAATCACACACAATGTCTCATTGGAGTGTCCATATGCCAATAGTATTATGATTCCCATAGATACTGAGAGGGGGGGGGTGAATCAGTATTTGACCAGTTAAAATATTTTCTTAACTTAAAACATGTAAAGCATATCAATACTGTATACCGGTAAACAAGAAATAATGCAATAAACAGAGATAACAACAACCACATGAAAAACACACCATAACAGAGTAGTTTAACGAGGAAACCTGGTGTGGGAAAAACCTCGATGGGATTTGTGACCCACAATATTCACTTACTGGCCAATAAGAGAATATTACTGCTACAAGAGAGGCCTGCACATGCAGGAAGGCCAAGTGCCTAGAGCTCATTGCTCAATTATAAAATGGGAAGTCTCACTAACTTACAAAATGGATTATATAAATCCAATGTCTTGTACTACTTCAAAATAGCATCTACTATGCCAAATCCAGTACCGGTTTATAGCTCTGCTTCATACATAAACCCTTAACCTATAATTTGGATAATAGGTCTGCCTTATTTCGCCTATATATTTCCTTCTTATCTACTTCAAAATGTTCTACAGTGATCTCTTATATATATGAGTCATTTTACAACTTGCCAAGTCGGCTTATAATGATTTTACAATAATTAACAAAATATATTACAAACAAAATTCATGTCGGCTTCTATGTCGGTATGCTTCCTTTTACTGCTGGTGGTCTCTGTGCTGGTGTAGTGTCTATCTTTGCCAATGCCAATAAATTGTCTTGCCGGTGTCATACGATTGTAAGGTTGCCATCAATGACAAAACCTTCAATCACCTACAATATCTCATTGGAGTGTGCATTTTCCAACAATCTCCCCCTTTGGCATTGATGGCAACACTCATGAGAAAAAATCATAAAATTGTTATCCAAAAGAGCCTTTATTATGGATACTTTATTTGGATGCATTTTGAGACTTAGAACTTACATAATTTTAGGATTTGGATAACATTGCTATGATTTGATGATTTTACTTACATGCTTTATGAGATAGAACACTACTTGATTGTTAGATAAGATGTTATTGCAATGATAGATATCGTTATTTAATTTGCAGGACTTTTCTATGATAATAGAACTATGATGTATGGTTAAGTTTATGTGAATTGGGATGAAATTATTTATGAGAACTTTGCTTGATAAAAGATGTATTTAATCTGTGTTGATGAAAATTGTATGCAAGTGATGATGTGTATTGTTATTCCTTTGAATTATATTATATGTGGATATTTGAAAGTACTAATGTGTTAAATGAGATGTGCAGGAAATTTACCATGTGACCATGGAAATTACGGAGAACCAAACCTAGACTTATGTATGTTCGTAAGCCAGGGGTTGTCCATTTGGAGAGACAACACCCCGTTTGTGTTGTATTTTATTCGTAACAGTATATGCTACATGAGTGTTAAGTGTTATTTAAATTTAATGTGTAAAACCACAAGAGGCAATTTCATGTTTTATTTTGTAAAAGTGTTTTATTTGTGTCACTTGACACATGTGTGGATTTAAATTTAAATGTTTTATTTGGTCTCTCGGTGGGAAAGTGTTTAATTATAGTTCTTCTTGTGTTGTCATAAATACTTTGGGAATATAATATTTGGGGTGGTCAACATATGTTTGACCCGAAAATAAACTTCAGAGGGGTTTAAAATGGGTTAAATGAACACCTAGGGGTAGTTTAATAGGGTTTCCTAAAGCCCATAAGGTATACCTAGGGGTTAGGGGTAATTTTAGGCAAGTTTCTACTTTTAAATGATCTTTTTAACGCTTTAAAAATTGGCTTTTTTGAGTTGTGCGAAAATTGAAGATTAGAAGTTTAAATCTAATTGAGATTTTTCCTTTTGGGATGAGAGTCTTTTTGCATTCTCCTTTTCTTTCCTTTTTGTTTTTTATAGAAACTTGTGAGAACTCAGAGAATGAGCTTCTTAAGGAAGATTTTTGAGAATTGAAGGGTAATCACCCACTCTCCATTTTTGGAGACAAGAGAAATTTTGAAAAGAAAATAATAGGATGGAATAGAAAAATTGACTAAGGGTAGAAGGAAAAAGATTCGTGGATTGGACAGCTCTTCCTCAAATATCATAATACCTTTGGGCAGATTAAGGTTGGTTTCAATTATTCATTATAATGTCTTCTTCTTGCTTGTGTCTGGAAGTATGTTGGTGTAAGAAATCTGTGTTCTTGAATGTTTTTTTTGAAATTCATTTGGTAGTTTTGCATTATGATTTGTTTGTGTTTTGGGAGTTTTCTCAAGACCTCTTACTCTTGGGAGAGAAGAGGATCTTGAGGGTGGTAGTAGTGACAACCCTCGAGTGAGAGACTCTCTTTTGAGAGCGATCACAAGGGATCTTTGTGTGACCCTTGCTGCATGGCCTGTTTGTGCAATGGGGGTCATAAGGAGGGAAATAAGGCTAGAATGCCTTTGGGGGGCATAAGGAATAAGGGGTTGAGATTCTTGATATAATTATTGTGCCATGAGGTGGTTTCTTGTTTATTTCATACTTGCAGTTCTCCTCAGGGTATTGGTCCACTACCACCCTTTGAAAAGATCATCACCAAAGTGTGGTGCTGTGAAGCCAAGTTGGGAGTGTGCCTGAAAATCTGTATGTATTTGCCTTCTATGTGTTTGCCTGTTTGTTACCCATCTAGGAATTGGTTCTCCGAGCTCGGGGGTGGCTACTAGTTAGCCTAGGCTGGGAGGTGAGCACTCCGTGGTCATATTTGTGTTTCTATTATGCAGGAAAGTCAGGAGAAGAGAATAGGAACCATGAAAAGATACAAAAGATTATTGTTGAAGATACTTAAATCCATTTGCAAATATTTGTTTTAATTTGATTCAGAAGTATGCCCTCATTCATAGAAATGAGAGGCAAGTTGTAATTCTTGAAAATAGACTTGAGGTTTATTGTTGTAGCTAAACAAAGAAACATCCTGTAAAATTTGCAGAATATCTTGGAGTTGTAAAAAAATTTGTTTTATTTCTACTTTTGTTTTTGTTTCAGAAAAAGAAAAGCCTCCTTGAGTTGCATGTAAAAGCTTCTTTTGTATTATGGAAAAATTAGTTTCAAATAAATTTTATCTATATTCTACTTGTTGAAAAGTATGAGTTATTTTGCTGAAAGATCCTAAGTATTTAAAAAGAATAAGGGTGTTTTAAGTAATTGTTTTATTAGTGGAAAAATCAATGAATGTGTTTTATTCAGAATAGTATGATGTATTTTAAGAAAAAAAAATGTGTTAGAATAAAAGTTTAGCAAAAGATCTACTTCAATTTCTTTTATCAGCAATTAAAATAAATAAATAAATGAGCCTAAGTTTATATATCAAATATATATATATATATATATATAAACATTTATTTGTGCACATGAAATTTTGATTTACATAATGCTTTCCCTTTGTTATTTGGTTTAAAATTTTGTATGTAAATCTTATAAAAAAAATATATATATTTTTATATATATTCACCCTTAAAACTTTAATATATATAAATTTATATAAATATAAATAAATATATATATATATAAATATATATATATATAAATATATATATATATATATAAATATATATATATATATATATTTATATATAATATAATTTAAAAAAAAAAAACTAAATAAAAAAAAAAAAGAAGGAATTTTGGGATCCACGCGGACCCACTGTGTGTACACACAATGCGGGCCGCGCGGCGCCCACTGTGTGAACACACAGTGCGGGCCACGCGGCGCCCACTGTGTGAACACATAGTGCGGGCCGCGCGGCGCCCACTGTGTGAACACACAGTGCGAGCCGCTTCGGCTCCCACTGTGTGGACACACAGTGGTGCGAGCCGCAAGCAGCGCCCACTGTGTGGACACACAGTGGTGCCGCGCCGCCACTGTGCATTCACACAGTGGCGCACTCGGCCCTTCGCCTTCTTCAAACCCTGCATAAAAAAAATGGCCGCCGCCGTTGTTCGGCCCTGTGGAATTTTTGTGGTAATAAAAAAATAAAGAGATTAAACCCTAGCCCGGGTAGGGCTAGGGTAAATGAAATAAAATTTGCATGATAGTTTAGAGTTGTTTATATATTTATAAAAAAATAGAACCCTAATTAGGGTTGGAAAAATATTGATTATTATTTTGGAAAGTTATTTTAAAAAAAGAAAAATTAAAATATATATATATTTAAATATATATATCTATATATATATATATATACGAATATATATATATATATATATATATATATATATATATATATATATATATATATATATATATATATATATATATATATATATATATATATATATATATATATATATATATATATAATTATATACTTCTCCAAAATATAACCAGTATATATATATATATATTCTGGTTATAATTTGGAGTAAGTAATTAATAGAGATTTAAATATTTAAATACCTCTGTATTGGTTTCTAATAGGTAGTAAAAGAAAAAAAAAGAAATATACAAATTTATGAATAAAGCCTGGTCTTATAAATTTCAAATGTATTTAGCGTGTTAAATGCTTAATATTAATTTAATTAGAGCATTAAAATTTTGAAATGGTTGTTTAGACTATATAGTCATATTGGAGATTGAATTAATTTTCCTCTCCTATTTCTTTAGCGTGATTAATTTAATAAACTTAATGACTAGGTATCTCGTGGAGATAAAATTAAACCAGTTAGTTTTCCGCAATTAGAATTAAATAAATTATCGATGCTTGGTTCGTTTCAGAATCAGCTCGAATATAATTATGGAAATTTCATTAACGCTTGTCGTGTGAGCGAACTTGTTAATTAATTAGTATTTTTTTAAAAAAAATCATTCCGTTTTTGCCCCTAAATTTTGGGCATGACAACATTTGTTGATTTGAAATCTGTAGTGGAAGAACCAACAATCTGTATTCCACCGGTGGGAGCAATTTCCTTGCTTGTGGTGACCTCTTGTAGGCTAGTTTGTGTTTCCATTTGGATTGCTCAATTGTTGCCGGTGGCACTGTCTCTGTATGAACCTGTTCTTGTAAAGAAGCTTGTTGCTCTACCTATTTCTCAGTGTTGTCACCTATTGGTTTACCTTCTGAGCTATCAGTTACCAGTGGCTTATTTTCCACATCTGTTTTTCCTATTGAATCCTTGTCTACCACAATATTGACCTTCTTGGTGTTAATATTCACTCTATATAACACCTCAAAATTGGGATTTGTGTCCTCTTGTGGTATGTCCATACTCTCATTAGCCGGTTGATTGTCTGTGGTAACTACCGGTGGAGTATCAAGAGGCCGTGGGGATAGATTATTTGTTATTTTTATGCTAGGTGGGCCACTAACCTTGCCTTTTGCCTTATCCTTATCTTTTTGGTATACTTTGATGGGTTTAGGGTTTCTATATTCTTCTTGCTTTTCCTTTTCTACAAGGAATATGTCCCATGCATTAGTTGTTTCCTCTGCTACCTCATTCACTCTACCAACCATAACTGCTACATGCTGGTGTGCATTTGAAAATACTGACCGGTTAGCCTCTGAGATCAGTTTATCTATCTCATTTGGTGAGTTGACTAGATATACAACAAGAAGTTTTTCAATTTTTATTTTCTTATCAAGCTCTACAATAGCTTGCCTTCTAGCTTCAAGTCTTTTGAATAGTTCTGCTGGTAATTCATCCACAACTTGCATCAAAAATTTCTTGTAAATATCCAAGTGTAGGATTACACTATTTTCAACTTTTTCCTTGTCATCAGTTGATAATGAATCATACAATTTATTGATGTTTTTTAGCTTTCCATCCTCTGTTATTTCATTTAGAAGTTTGTCAATTGGAGCAATGGTTTGTTGAGTCTTCTTCTTAGGTGTTAACTTCTTCTTTGGAGTTAACTTTCTAGCTTGGGGCCTTACTGCCTGTTGTTTTTGTCTGGTTCTTCTAGGAGAAGGTGTAGATACCAGTGAAGGTTTCCTTTTTCTCACAACTCTTTTAAATTCAGCTGGTATATCACTTTCAGAAGAATTTCCAACTGGTGAAAGGTGAGTTTCTGGTTGAAGTGTTTCTAACTCATCTTTAGTAATACCAGTTTGTTTGAGTACATCATCCTTAATAGCTTTTGCTTGCCTGGATCCTCTTCTAACTGTTGCTTCAACCTTCTTAACCCTTTTCTTTGATTGAATTTGGTTTTCAATAGTCTCAGCACTACCAAATACCTCTTCTTTAGGTTCCTTAGGTGCTTCCAGGAGGGCTTTTGCATATGTTTCTATTATGTGATCATCAGTTTCATACCCCATTTCAATAACCCAAATGGTTCTTGGGATAACTTCCTCCATCCAAATTTCATCCTTCTTAATAACAAAATAGATTCCATCCTTATACTTATTTACAATTTCTTGTGATAGTCTGACTCTTGTCTTCATCTGGGCCTTCAATGCCTGAAAGTACTCATCTATGTTCTTTTCTCTATTCTCTCCCATGTTGTTTAGTAAATCTGACAACTGTTTGCCTACCGCTATGTCAAAACCAAGATTTTGGTTACCGATACCGAGTACTTATTTTGTTATGTGCAGCGTTAAACAGACAAGTAGGTTTCCAAATCTAAATGTCCCCTTTTTGTCTTTCTTTATCTTTCCCAAGTTGTCAATTAGTTCATCTTTCAACAATTCACACACATCTATTTTTGCATTATCATTAATCATGTCATAAGCACTCTTTATGCATAGGATAGAGATTGAGTTTAACCTATTTGTATGTGTGGTTTTGTAGCCTAAAATCATGCTAATGAATTTGACGTTGATATCGGTTACATCATTTACTCTTAAAGATCTCTTATCAGATGTTGCACCTGTTAGGTTAGTCACTAGGTCATTTGAGACCTTCTTTGTCTTATCAGGCCTATTATCGGTGGAAGGTAACCCTGTCACAACTTTTACTACCTCTTAGTGATTTTGTGAACTAGGTCTAACCAGAATAATGCACCATGTGCCCTGCTTAATACTATCCTTATAACATCCTTAGGAAAATCTGGAATACTAAGAATTTCAGTGAGACCTAGGATTTCTACTATCTTGTGCTCAGGTTTAAGATTACCGAAATCATCACAGATTATTGATTTATACATGTTCTTGATTTCCTCATCACCTAATTCTTCTATGTGACAATGAATATACATTCTAGGGTCTTCAGCAAAAATTACTCCTTTGGGGATTCGAGAAAAAGCACCAACATTATCATCTTTCTTGGCAATCTCAGGAACTAACTGAAATATGGGTCTAGGGTGTTTAATCACTTCGACTACAGTAGGGTTTGCTATGAATTTAGGAACAAATGAAGAAGCCATGATTATAAATACCTTTATCTGCCTTAGGAATGATTGCTTGCTGAATTGCTTCACTTCTTTGCTCGGAATGCCTTTGCTCTAGAATTTTCACGCTCTTGAAGGTTTGAATGCTCGATGAAATGAAATTGGAGCCAAAACACTTGATTTATAATGTTAATTTTTCCAACCACCACATTTAAAGCTTGCTGGTTAAGTAATGACTTAACTTATCTGTCGGTATAGAAGTAATTTCAACTTCTCACCATCAACCAAGGGAATAATAGCATGTTTCACATTTGATTGCTAAACCCTCAAGGGAATTTTCTTCAGTTAGATGAAGAGTCCCTTGCCGGTGGAGTGTTACTATCTTCTACTAGTGGAGTGTTACTCTATTTTGCCAATGGAGGAGTGTTCCTATCACCATTTAGATTTGATTTCCTGATCCATTGTTTTGCAAATTCCTGCTTTACTTCTTCAACCTTTTCTTTACCTTTGAAACTAAGACCTTTGTTATTTACTGGTGAGGACTTGCTTCTACAAAAATTTTCAATATGTCCAATCTTGTTATAGGCATAACAAGTCACATTATTTTTCTGAATAGCTTTTCCACATCCTATGTCAGTTTGTGTTCTACATTGATTAGATAAGTGTCCAAATCTTCCACAAACATAACATCTTACATTCATTTTGCAATTATCTGAATTGTGACCAACTTTGTTGCATTTTGAACATTGATCGATGGGTGTATTGGTATTCTAATAATTTCTAGATCTACATTGATTTTCTTTATGACCATACTTGTTACAGTTAAAGCATTTGCCATTAAATTTATAAGCAATAGGTTGTCTTACCGGTTTGCCTTGATCCTGTGTGTTTGCAGTACCAGAGCTTTCACCAGCTTCAAAGAGAAGACCATTAGTGTCACCATTAGGCTTTTGATTTTTCAACAAGTCACCAAGTTCTTCTGAGCTTTTCTTGAATTTTTCTTTTTGCTGATTTGCAGCAGCCAGTTCTCCTTCCAAGATACCTTTTTGTCTCATGAGTTGATTTGAGTCATTATGTGCATGCATCAGATCTGTCTTCAACATATCATTTTCATAACTAAGTCTTATGTTTTCATTTGCAGCATCATTCAGTCTTCTAGTCAAGTCTTCTTCATTCTTCTTTCTATCTTCAATTTCTTTACAAAATATCATAGTCATATCCTGCATCTCATTCTTTGTTGTCATGTTTTCTTGTTTCAGCTTATTCATCAGATCACTAAGAGTTTCCTTTTCATCATTCTCATTTTGCATCTTTTCACAAAGTTCTCTTCTCTTGTTTCTTGTAATGGTAAGATTTTCTTGAAGTGCTTGAATAATATCCTATGCAACTTTTAGATCATCTTCAAGTTTGATATTTTTCAATTTTTCTGCATCATAGTCTGAGAGAGCTACTTCTAATTGCTTCATCAAGTTTTCCATCTCTATCAGTGTCAAGATCTTCCTCAAGCTTTTAGGCTTCTAAAAATAGAGGACCAAGCTCTGATACCAATTGTTAGGATTCCCACAGATACTAAGAGGGGGGGGTGAATCAATATCTGACCAGTTAAACAATTTTCTTAACGTAAAACATGTAAAGCATATCAATATTGTATATTGGCAAACAAGAAATAATGCAATAAATAGAGATAACATCAACCACATGAAAAGCACACCATAACACAGTATTTTAACGAGGAAACCTAGTGTGGGAAAAACCTCGGTGGGGTTTGTGACTCACAATATTCACTTATTGGCCAATAAGAGAATATTACTGCTACAAGAGGGGCCTGCACATGCAGGAAGGCCAAGTGCCTAGAGCTCACTACTCAATTATAAAATGGGAAGTCTCACTAACTTACAAAATGGATTATATAAATCCAATGTCTTGTACTACTTCAAAATAGCATCCACTATGCCAGATCCAGTACTGGTTTATAGCTCTGCTTCATACATAAACCCTTAACCTATAATTCGCATAATAGGTCTGCCTTATTTCACCTATATATATCCTTCCTATCTACTTCAAAATGTTATACAATGATCTCTTATATATATGAGTCATTTTACAACTTGCCAAGTCGGCTTACATTGATTTTATAATAATTAACAAAATATATTACAAACAAAATTCCTGCCGGTTTTTGTGCCGGTATGCTTCCTTTTACTGTCGGTGGTCTTTGTGCTGGTGTAGAGTCTGTCTTTGCTAGTGTCGGTAAATTGTCTTGCCGGTGTCATAGGATTGTAAGGTTTCTATCAATGACAAAACCTTCAATCACCTACAATATCTCATTGGAGTGTGCATTTGCCAACACCTTGCACCTAGGTGGTATTGTACCTGCAATCTCCTGCAACCATGAGTCACACAAGCATAGATATAGTTATTTAATGAAAGTGTTAGCCCAAGATTGATAACATGAATAAGGAGAACACATAAACTTACATAAGAATCAATGTGAAAGCACATTAACAGGTACGCACAATAATCATAATATCTGACTACAACATTACATAATGGTAAATCAACCATCCAAGAATGCCACGTAAAAAAGGTCAACCAAGGTCAAATCGATATTACAAAGCTGACTAGGGTAGGGGCACTACACCTTGTAAGGATGCATGAAATCCGGACCTCTCAAGCATAAGGGAGTTTACCATATTTTAAGAAAGTGATAACTAAATTAATGAGTGGGTATGGATAGTTAGAGAATTAAAAATATAATAATTCTTTAGTGCCTCATGACTTAGTCATAGGGAGGATGTTTTAGGCTAAGGATGAGAAGACCATGGAGATGGTAAGCTAATCTCCCTTGGTCTCTCAAAGGCCGAGATGGCTCCATATGCTCACAGGCTAGTGCCTTGTTCTTGGTTTGGCATGTGATGACATTTCCTTGTACATACGAGTCCCTTATGTTACTTTCACGTTTATGCTTGGTTTTTTATCGGCCTTTGAAGTTTCTTGTTTAATGTGTTTTGTTGAGGTATGCTTGTGTATACGAAGTGTTTGATGATAGTCCCTTGGGTAAAAAGCATCAACCTAGGCTTAGTGTGTGAGTTTGGACCTAGCGACATCTCCTAGCTCGAGGGATGGCCCCTTGTAGGTTCCACATTGTTCGGGTGGTTGGAGCTTTTTACCATTGAGGTTTTTCCCTCTTCTTTGGTGTTTTCTTCGTGTGTGAACTTGGATTTTTCATCATGCTGATTTTGGATCCTTGGAGCAGATTTATGCATTGGATCACTTCATGATTTGAGATGCTTTCATTCTGTAATAGACTAGGAATATTGATTAAGGAGTGAGGAATATTGATTAAGGAGTGAGTTAACCTCACGATTGTACCTTATGTAATAACAATATCTATTGTAATCATGATCATGTTTTAGATTAGACTTCCAATGGAAGTAATGTAATCTACTCTTATGTAATTAGGGATAAAGTAAATTATAAACACTTGTAAGTAATGACTTAGTATTTTTAAGCATTTTAATCCTTGACTTGATGTATAAAGCCTTGATGGAAATTGTCATGTTGTTTATGAGTAATTTAGTTAGTTGTAATTCAAATATGCTATGGTTAAAGTTAGTTTAGATTAGCAATATAGTCACTTATGTAGAATTAACATGATAGATAGTGGATGTCTAATTGTGGTCTCAATGCAAAGATAGAAAGGTGCCTTATTATTTTCATTATGATATATCTTGACATATGTAATGAGCTAATGCTAGACAAGGAAAAACATTCACATGGTTATCAATGCAAACTAAGTAGATGTTAGTATCTTGTTTATGAGGTAAAATGACTTGAACAATGACATTAAACCAAAGACCATAATAAGCTACCAAAGTTAGAGCATGAAAAACACAAGATGTATTGATGACATAGTTAGTAACATGGAGTCCCAATCAGCCCAAGGCTGAAAACTATAACAAATATTAGTAAATTGATATCATTTAAATCTAATAGGAATGTACATGTTTATGTATGTGCTACAATAAAACCATTAATGCATAATTAATGTCATATGCATGTAGCTGCATAAGTACGATACTTTGCACACTTTTGGTGATAGGGAGAGATAGGATAGCGTTTATGGGATGCATTATGGAAGTGGATAGTGGTATAAAAGTAATCATCTTAGTCATAGAAACTCATAATAGTCATGTTAAAGTATAAGTATGAGGAACTAGAGTGTATGTATTGAGTCAAGTCCAAGGTTGGTTTTATGTAATGCCTTGAGTTTACCTTCATGCTAGAGCCAAGGACTTGTATACTCAGACACCATGCATATGCAATAGCTCCATACTCATGCTATATGTAGAAAGAAGGTGTATCATCATGCATTAGTATTAGCTTAGCACATAGGTCGTGTTATGTATATGGTTATGTAGGCTTATTGCAATGTTTCATGGGGTTCCTAGATGGTGCTAGTGGTTACAGAAGTGTCTTTCATGCCTAGATAGTAGTGTTTGAGTATTTTTTAAGATAGTATGCATTAAGAGTATTAGAGGGCAGCATTGGTAGCATACCCTATGAGGGGTTACCATGTTGGTTAGTATGTGTATGTGCACCTGAAGGTATGGTTCATGGATATGTTAGATCATTAGGTGCATAGAGGTGCATTGTTATAAAGGTGGTAAAATAATGTACTAATTATAAAGCACAAATAATATTGAACTAAGTAGTGGAGCCAATGGCCAAGGAAGATTATAAAAACATGTAAACATGGTTCCACTTGTGTTAGGAGGGTAATGTATCATCCATCAATTAGACAGTTAACCTTGAGATGCAACTATTGAACCAACTTAACAATTCAATGTATTAATGGAGTTAAATGCAAAACCCGGTTAGTGAACAAAAAAAAATATTCCACTCTTTTAGGTAAATTATTGTAAGTTTCCTAGGGTTTATTGGCAAGTGCTACATAGTTCCAATTAGATTTTTATCCTTAGGTTTGAGAAAAAGAATCCATGTATTATTCTTTTCAATCTGGTTTAGTTCTTCTTCCATTTCTTTAACATAATTTTCATCTTTACATGCTTCATTAACATATTTAGGTTCAATCTTAGAAATCAAGCAATATTCTTCAGCAATTCTTCTCCTAGTCATCACTGTAAGGAAGTTAAGTAGAAAAATAACTTACTACACTAACCTTGAGAGGAGGGTAATGCAAAACTTTTTACAGATCATCACAACAGAAATAGACATAACAAAATTCAAACCACAACATGATGATTTATGTGGGGAAAACCCTTTTAGGAGAAAAACCCCACACTCCAAAAGCTGCCCAAGATATTATTCAACAATCAAAATAGATTACAATATACTTGTAGAGAAATCTCTTTGCAAGAGTACCACTAATCAGAGATTTAGAGGTAACTCAATAGCCATAAGACTCTTACACACAACCTCTATCTCATGCACCTCATATATAGGAGATACAATACAAGAAACTGTCAAACGATATTACAAAACCATGGGCTGAAACCACCCAATAAAGTATAGCCAAACTTATCTCCAATATAGATGCCCTATGATGTGTTAAAACACACATCAACATGTGTCTCTCCCTTTTACAACTCATTTATGTGTCTGATACAAATTATATTTCCTATTTTAGGAGTACAAACTTCCGAAGGCCATAACTTGTGAACCTTGTATCCAATTGACGAACCGTTTGAAGCACCAAAAAGCTTGCAGAGTGATCTATACCCTCATAAACTTCTATGTTGTTTAATACTACATTTTAGGGAATTTTGGAGGGTCTAATTCTCCAAAATTAAGTTTAAACCTTTAATCACACTCCTCTAAAATGAAAACTCTAGTATCTTCAAAACTAGCTATGATCTTGTGATGAAACTTTATCGACATGCTTATCTAGCCAACCAGAAGCTTCTAGGAGAATTTTGGAAAATTTTGTGCTTAAATTAAAACATACTATATAAATAGTAACCTCATGTAAATTCAAGGTTGAGACATCATTTTCCCAACAATCACACCTTCATTATTATCTTCAATGATCTAATTTTCTAAATGATTCAATCTTACATACCCGGGAGCCTTAGGATTTTCTTGATTTCTAGACTCTTGATCTCTTTCTTCTGCACTAGCACTTGTACCTTCTCCTTCATTCTTAGGATTTTTCAAAACAATCTGAATTTCATTTTGGGTGTGCACTTTCTTTCCTTTATCTGAATTGACATCCTAGTCATCTGAATCATATCTTCAAGATCTAATATGTCTCACATTTCTTTCATCAACTTTCACATTAGCACTCTCAACTATCTTTCTTAATCTCATGTTATAACACCGATAGGCCTTTCTCTAAGTAGAATAACAAAAATTCCTTCATCACATCTATCATCAAACTTCCCTAAATCTTTATCTCTTTTGATATAGGATTTACTTCCAGAAATTTTGAAATATCTAACTGTAGGAACATGACCAAACCATAAATCATAACGAGTCTTATCGATATCACTTTTGATATACACTTGGTTAAGAGTGTATATAGCAGTACTCACAACTTATCTCCAATAGATATGCAAAAAATTTACATCAAACATCATGGTTGTAGAAACTTCTTGAATTATTGTATTCTTCCTCTCCACAACACCATTCTACATAGGGGTTATAGGTATAGATAATTGTCTCTTCACTCCATTCTCTTCACAACATGCATCAAACTCACTGAAAGTGAATCCACCACCTCTATCAGATATCAGACACTTCAACTTCAGTCCAGTCTCAGTCTCAACCATGGCTTTGCAAATATTAAACTTCTCCAATGCTGAAGACTTCTTCCTTAAGAAAGTAACACATTTCATCCTTGAATATTCATCAATTAGCAAAATGAAATACATGTCTCCTTGCAAGCTTCTCCCTCTATAAGGACCACACCAATCAGTATGCACAAGATCCAACAATCCCATAGAACTGTATTGTTTTCTTTTAAAAGTAACTCTTATCTACTTCCCTAATTGACATTCCTTGCATACCGGATTAATAGGTTTCACCAACTTAGGAAGATCTCTCACTTCTTGAGTATAACTTATCTTAACCATGCAATCAAAATTCACATGACACATTCTTCTATGCCATAACCTACTTTCATCAATCTAAGAAATCAAACAACTTTTACCACCAACATTCAAGTGAAAGATATTACCTTTAGTCTTTGTACCTTATGCAATCTCAACTCTGGAACCACGTAAGATCTTACATTTTCCATTCTTGAATTGCAAATCATATCCCTTGTCAACCATCTATCCAAAACTCATAAGATTGTGCTTTATACCTTCTACACACAAGAAACCATCAGTATTGTGCTTACCATCAAGAGAAATGGAACCTCTACCATAGATTATACCATCTTTGTCATCACCAAATCTTACTACACCACCATCATACTTTTCCATACTCACAAACTTACTCTTATCACCTGTCATATGATGAGATAAGACAATGTATATAACCCATTCATCTTTCTCTTCAACTTCAGTAGCCAAAGATTTCTCCTCATTAATGCAGCTAGTAGAATCAATAGGCACTGGATCATCTTCCTTGATATCAATAAACACCCATTCATCTCATGAATTTCCCTTATCAGATTCATCATTTGTCACACCATCAACAACATAATAACATTTCTTTTGATATTTAGACTTGTATGGTTTGGATTTAGGAACTCTTTTCGGACACCTTGAGGCAAAATGTCCTATCTTATTACATGAAAAACATTTAAGAGGCAACTTCTCTTCATACTTACCGACTCCCTTAGGCAATCTTCTAGCAATCAGGGCTTCAAGCTCTTCAATCTCTTCAAGCTCTCTCATATCCTTATCATATCTGGATACCCTTGTAGAACTTTCTCCCAGATCATATTTCTACTTCCCTGAAGCAATAGCTTTGAATGCAGATTTTGACTTAGGAAGAGTTTCACCAAATTTTCTCAACTCAAAGGAAGCAAGCTTTCCAATCAGCATGTCTCTAGTCAAATCTATCATAGCCTGGATCTTTTCAATAGAAGCAGCCTTGTGCTTGTAAGAAGGAGGTAAGGATCTCAACACTTTAGCTACAATCTCTGATTCTTCCAACACTCCACTAGTACATCTAATATTTAACATAAGCTCATTCACTTTATGAATAAAAGAATTAATATTTCATCTTCACCCATTCTCAGCATCACATACTTTCCCTTTAGGCTTTGCAACTTAGCAACTTTCACATGGCTGCCACCTTCATACAAAGTCTCTAGCTTCTTCCAGATCTAATGAGCAATCTAAAAATCCATCACATTAGTCATTTCAGAATTAGTTAGGGCACTCAACAATGCTTCCTTAGCTCTAATATTGAATTCATCTTTCTCATCCGGAGTTGTAGGACCATTCATAGGAACATTATACACATTCTTAGTAATCTTCTAGTAATATTCACCAATGCATCTCAAGTGACATTCCATCCGGTTTTTCCAAAAAGTGTAATTCATTCCATCAAATCTCAAACTATCCATCTTGTAAGCATATGTTACCATCTCAGATCACCTCAAGTAGTCAAGCTTCTTTCAGAGGATCTATCTCTAATACTAATTGTTGGTAACAAGGTAGCAAACTGAGAGGGGGGGCTGAATTAGTTTTCTCAAAAACTCTATTTAACTCAAACATAATTTCAAATTTGATAATTAACAATGAAGGCAAAAATCAACACCACATCAATAACACACGTAACACCAATATTTTTGATGTGGAAAATCCAGTTAAGAGAGAAACCACGGTGGGAACCTACCCACAATATGATGATACCCTGTTAAAATTATATGAACTATTACAATGGGGAATGCCCATGCATTCACACAAATTGTCTAGAGATCACTGCTCAAAACAAAGAACAACAATGGTTACACTCCTGGGGAAGACTCATTGTCTTACAAAAACATTTGGATTACATCCTGAAGATCATGAACTGATAAGAAAACATCTCCTCATGCCTAGTTACAATTCTAGTTAAGCACACAATCTAATCTTCTCTGCCACACTTCTTCACACTTCTGAAAGATAAAAAACATTATTCACACACTTATCCAATCACACAGATTTAGATACACTTGTAGATACATCTCTCGTATGATTATTACATATATTTATACAAATCATCAACCTATATTTCAAGGTCATCTCACCACTTATCACAAATTACAAAGCTATAACCATACATGCTACAATATTACATGCAGACCAAAATAATATCGGCTAAGACATAGTATGGACCAAAATAGACACCTTGAACATGAAACACCTCCAAGAATTATGCCTCTAACATTCGCAACACGCTACAATCATCACGTCAGCCAAGAAAATGAAGAACACTATCGGATCAAGAAAAATCATCAATAACACACACATCAATTAATGCAAACCATCAACACAAATAGAACATGATCTAGAAACATCCACAAGAATCATGAACTACCACAACAACAACCGCGACATCACCACTTACTAGAATCTTCATCGTCATTATACCAAACCTCAAGAACACTAACTAAATTGACTATCAAATTGAAAGATTCACTTGTGGACCTCAAAATCATGAACCATCTAAATTAAGGACACATATGAATGTCCCAAACACTCTGCCAAATCCTCAAATCAAGATATTGCAACATGGAGCAATATAGAGAAAAATCCAAAACACTGATCTCATAACTTGATCAAATATCCATGCGAACCACTGAAACTATAGTTTAATCAACTAGAGATACTTATCTCAAAACTCTTTAATCTATTACAACTCATCTACAACATACTGGCCAAACCACCTCATTTAATCTAACTGCAACACAAAAACATAGAGGAATATGTTGACATTGTTGGCCATTTGGTGGAATTGATTATGTGTTGTATTGATGTTTTGTCATTGATGTCAAAACTAGCTATTTGGATGATTTACCAACACCCTTTTGGTTCTGGTAGGTTGAATGGTTTCTGGTTAACTTGGATCTGGCATGATCCAGTAGACTCTGGTATAGTCTGGTGATGGAATTGGCTTGTTCATGATACTTATACTCATATTTGGTCATTTATTTTGGTCTGGTGATTGGATGCTATCCTTCTTGCTTATAAGATTGGTTTCTGGTTCCGACGAGCGTTTCATTGGCAGAGCTTTTGATGGAGATATTTGATGAATTGCATAAGTGGTGTTGGTGTAGCTTCTGATGGAGTTTTAGGATGTTGTTGTTGATCACATTTGAGACTTGGCAGATGGAGATCATTGCTTAAGCGTGTGGACCTATACTTGATCCCAGTTGATCTAGGTTATGGATCGGCTTTAATGCAACATGTGGATAGGACCTATTTTGATGTATTTTTGGGATGTCTTATGTGTTGATATTACTTGTTTGGTCTAAGGCTGACATGCTTTGTAATTATGTAATCGGTTTATTGTCTGGTGGCTGACCTGATTTTTTATGGTCGAGGATTTTATATAAATAGATGTAAGATCTCATTGTAGATCACCATGGTTAATGTAAGAGGTCATGGTCAAGGAATGTAATGTGCGAATAAGGTAATATCATTGAGGAAGAGGATTTGGTCGATCATTGGAGATCAAATTGGGTTTATGTAAGAGGATTTAGTCCTTTGGTATTGAGCTTAACCAAAACTGTACTCAGGCATAGGAGATGCTATCTTTTGTAGTTGAACACTTCTCTAGATTGTAGTATGGATTTTTAGGTAGTCAGTGAGGCTCCTTTTGTGATAAACAATATTCTCTAGACTGTTGGCCTTCCTGCAAGTGCAGGCCCCTTCATTTTAATTCACATACTTACTGTAGAAGTATTATCTAACTATGTGTATGCTTCCCACCATGGTTTTTCCCTTTACTGGGTTTTCCATGTACAAATCTTGGTGTTGTGTGGATGTCTTTTATTTTGTGATTATTGTTTATACTTAATTGGATTAACTGATATTTCAGTATTAATATTTTGGGTTCCGGTATTAAATTTTTAATTGCTAAATGTTCTTGTAATCTGTCACAACCGATTCACCCTCCCCCCTCTTAGCTATCTTCTGGTTATCTAAATTGTCTAACAGACATCAATTACAACACATCATTACAACAAACTTCTCAACAATATTCAACAACTTTTTCTATCATTCTTACATCAGATCAATTTTGTGTGAAGTTGGGACATCCTTGGCTTTGTTCTATGAAAGCTATTCCTTCTCTAATCCATAAATGTTGGAAATTCTTTTATAATGGCACTATCATAAAAATTAATCATAGCCTTTACCAATGCACAATGAAGCATGGTAATTTCACCCTTGATTACTTTTGGCCTCAACAACTTGAATCTCTTAAACCCCAAAGTGACATCCTTTTCTTATCTTATTAGAAATGGAAAAAATGAGATGATCATGTCCTTGAGTAAACCTAGAGATCCTATAACTATGGATATTCCTCCTTAAAATGAACATTGTATTCTTCCTACTCTTTCTATTCCTCCTATATAAGCCTTAGTCTCATCTTACAAAGGATTTAAGTGCTTGGAATATTATATGTATCAACCTAATAGGGCTTCTCTCATTCCTCCTCCTTTAAAGGAATGCAAGAAACCTATGTCCATTGATCCTCAACCTTCACAAGTCTTGGCTAAAATTAAAAGAAATTATTGTACAAGAGAACATTGATGAAGACATCATGCTAAGGCTCATGGAGTTTCTTCGCAAACCATTCCCTCCCCAAAGACATCAAATGTTTATTTGATCCCATTTGTTCAATCTTCACCTAACCTTAGGGAGGAAGTTCAACCTAAATCACCAAGATAAAAAATGCTTAAGAAAAATGATGGTTCATTGTTCTTTTTGCATTCAAGATATTATTTTTATTAATCTAAATTATGATATGGATGATGATTTTATTCATGCTAACAATGTTTATTCTAATGATTTTGATTATATGTATGAGGTTATTGATGTTAATCGTGATTTATCTTCACATTTTTCAAAAGCATTAACCCTAGATCCTAGTGAAAAACAAGGTGACTCATCATTAGAGGATTATCCTTTTTTGGAACTTGTAGTTGCTGCATCTACCATGCTTGAAGTAGCTCCTCTTGCATCTTGTCCACCATCCCTAAATAATTTTCAACAATATTGGGAAGTGGATGATTTTCTTGATTAGTTTCATTCATTGCATAGATCCCCTCTTGTGTGTGTTTGCTTATTGTAATGTGCTTCTCCCATAATGTGTTGATATGTTTTTGTGTTATGTTAGGTTGTCTTTGGATGACCCTTGTTACTTTGTTGGTGCAAGGTAATAAAGAGGCCAAATATCTTGGGGACAATGCAAAACATTAAGGTCTCTTTTGGTCTCTTCCACATTGACTAAAAAAGGCACATGTTCCCTTCTTCCATTGTGTTTGAAGGTCCACTAATTTTGGGGGATGAGGTCAATTCAATACAAATATTCTTGATATACATTATTTATCATAAGAGCATATTGACCCCAGAGTTAGTGGATCCCTTATGTGCCTTTTCATACATGTTTTGTGACCATTATCCTTTCTTGGGGGCATCTCATTGTGGTAACATTATTTTCTTTTGGATTCATTCTAACTTAAAATAATTGCTCTTGATAATGTATATGAAATCACTTTAATGTGGGGGCATACACTCTGCTCAATGTTACACTTTTTGCACACACTATGACATATTTTCATACTCAAGTTTCTTTGCAAACTGAGCCTTTTTGCTTTGTAATTTGGTATTTTTCTTTTTCATGACTCATAGTAATAAAATCTTACTAAGCTAGTGTAATCATGTGTTCTCTCTCCTCTCCTTTCTTATGTTGTCCCTTTTATCTTTATATTAGAATAGTATGATCCTAAAATCCCTGGGGGCTTAGTGCGTCTTGTCTCTTGATATCTTGATAGATTTTTTTCAATGAAACTTTGTACTTTATTAAGAGTATGCTTAGTCTCATACCCCCGCTAAAGTGGGGGCTAAATGTAGCATCCTAAATTTTACTCACTTATAATTTTTTCCTCACCTAGGCCTCACTTTGGCATTCTAGTTTCCAAGGCCTAATTTGATAGAATTATAAAACACTGAGAGGGGGGAGTGAATCAATCAAAACAAAAACAATACCACTTTAAACACAAACTGGTAAAGATAGGTAACCAGATTACTTAATACTATGCATGCAATCCAAAATGATATTAAAGGATCCACAACAAGTAAAACATCCACCATAATAGAGGTGTTTATACATGGAAAAACCAACTGGGAAAAACCACGATGAGATGGAACTCACAAGTTAACTAGCTGCAGTAATAGGTAACTGACCGGTTAAGGTCTACAAAGGTTCTCTACTAGGAGCGAATCCTGTTAAAGATCCCAAAGCTCTGTTAGGAGCTATACCCTCTTAAAGGTAATACCCTATTAGGAGTAACCTCGGTAGAGTATTTCAAACCCATACTAATGGATCACCTTGTCATAGAATTTGTACAATGAAGCTTGTTAGAGCTTACCTAGTTAGGGGATTTGCCTATTGAAATGACTAGAAAACAACAAGTGGTGTGATCTAGAAGTAGCACATATTGCTTGAATAGATCCTCTTCTGCTCACTCAAAATTTCATTACCGACATACTCTGCAATGCCTTCAGTAAATCACAACAACTTAACACTTCTATCTCGCATATAAAAATACACAATGTCATTATATAGACATTAGATTTCATGTCGGCTCAGGAATCACATCACAATTTCCTAGGTGCAGTGTATCTGGACAATCTAACATAGCACATCACAAATTGCCGCCAAATCTGTCAGTTAGGGATAGCTCATCATGACCGATGATAATTCATCACACAATCAGTGAAACCGATTGGAACACCGATACCGGTTAAGAGTTAACATCTTCCAATTCATAGATCGATTGTCCTCTATTTGCTTCTTTGATGATGTCCGCAGTATCTACAAGCTAGTGTCATGCCATTCTTTCATATATCGGTTGTCTACATATATTGGTTAGACACCTTCAAAACCGATTGGACTTCTTAATACATATAATACTGGTTTTGCAATACTATGACTTAAGAGTAGTACCGGTTTGTCTTAACTAAGATGACTAAGACAATGTGAGCATATGTGTGTGTATACATGTGCCATCAATGACAACACATGAAGTCATCCATTACAAAAATCATCATCAAGCCAACATGATTGCAATGCTGATTTTGCTCACACTACCCATCTATTTTGCATTTTCATCAATTTGCCAATTCTACCCCTAATTTGGAGTCCTGATTTCTAGGACCAAGATGTACCATGCCCTGGTCCCAAATCAGAATTAGGATGTATTATGCCATGGTCCTAAATCAAGACCAAGGTGTACCACATCTTGGTCCTCTTAATTGGGCCCCAAATTGAGCCCTCCCTCATAATGATCATCATTGATGAGAAGGAATTTGGGCCTTGTGTTGGCCTGTTAGAGAAATTAAATTTAGTTTTTGATGGTCAAGTATAAAAGGAGGTCTAGACCTCTCATTTAAACCTAACCAAAATCAAGATCTCAATTACACTCTAGCAAATTCAAGTGAGCAAGAAATCAGTCATTCATCAAGCATTGGAGTAGAAGTAAGTCAAGTTCAAGCATTAAAGATGGCATTCATTATCAATATTTTATGAAGAAATCCTACGTGAAACCCTAAAATATTTGTATGAAGACAAACAAATCTTCTTCAAGGAAAACATTATGGTTTGAAGCATTACATTTCAGATTCAGTCTTTCCCTCAAAAGGAAAGTACTTTATTTTAGTCTTTATCTACATTTGTCAGTTCAATTTCATGGTTAATTCCAAAATTGGGGTTTGGCCTAAGGAAAACCTCTATTCCCAACATATTTTCCTTTCTTTTTGTGTGCATGAAATAGGTGTGGGTTTGTACTTAGTAAATCATGAATAATTGATGGTGAGGAATAGGTCCAACTTTCAGCGGTGAAAAATTAAGAGCCCTAATTCCTAATTTTCCACACATTGCATTTTGGTGAACCCGACTCCTTGCATGCTTATTTCTAATTTGTGGTCTCATATCTGATTTTTAGGCATTTAAAAAATAATTTTTTCAATCATAGGACATAATTACATAAATTTAGTTGTTAATTTCATAAAAACCCTAATTTATTTTGCTAATTTTGACCCATGAGTTGCATAATTTTCACTTATATTTTCAGATCTAATTTTCAGCACTCATAATGGAAATCACTAAATATGATTTGTTTTCTATTTCACATGTGATTACATTGTTTTTTAGTTACCTTTATCATAATCATGTGTTGGATAATGGCTTCTTTCATTTTACATTGATTCTTTTCATTCATAGTACCTTTGAATATTGCATTTTTAGGGTTTCTAAAATGTTTCCTACTTGCAAATCATATCTGAAAGATTTTATCCATATTATATGTTGTTTCATGATAACATTTTTAAGTACATGCATTACATGTGTAGATCACATAAAAGGCTTTTGTAGATAATAATAATCCTAAAGATGACATCAACAAAATTAACACTTGTACCTCTCCTAGGGTATCTAATTTGAATGAGGAAAAAGTCAATACTCCTATCAATGATCTCTCTAATGGAGAGAAATAATTGAAGAGAAACATGACACCATTCTCTTCTCATAAGAATACCTTAGTGAAAAAGGGGCAAGATCAACATGTTGGATTACCAATCCTTTTACATCCTCCTTATTCTCCTATAGCTTATCTTAGTCATCAAAACATTTGTAGGGAAGATAATGTTATGCATTTTATTCATGACCTATCTCCTCATATAAAGTTAAGAAAAGATGAAGCCTTAGAGGATAAGGAAATTCACTCTGAACCTATCAAAGAGGATATCAATAATGATGATAGAAAGGAAAAACTTCCTACAAAGGATATTCCTTCTTCATCTAAATCTCCCTTTGATCCTTCCATGTGTCCTTATACTACAAATTTTAAAGAGGTTCATGATAACGGTCGTTCTATATTACATTCTCACAAGATTAATTGCATTCCATAAAGGTAAAAAATAGAGATGATCCCCTTATGATTACTGCTTGCATTTATGAACAATAGATAAGAGGTACTTTAATTGATAATGGGTCAGCACTTAACATTTGTTGTGTTGACATATTAGATAAGATAAATTGGGATTATTATTCTATTCAACTTTGATAATGTTCCTAGAGATTCAATTGGTATTGTCATATTATCTATCAAAGGACAACCTATAACTTTACCTACTCCTATTCATGTCATGCCCAACCATCTTAATTATAACCTTCTTCTAAGTAGAATGTGGATTAATTCTATGAAAGTAGTCCCTTCTAATCTTCATTGCACAATCAAATTCATATATAACAATGAAATTCACACAATAAAGGTTGATCCTTATCCTTATAATTTGATTCATGATGAAGTGGGATGCATTTCCCCTTTAATACTATGATTCCTTCAACAAAACAATCTTCTATTAGTGATACTTCCTTAGTAAGGATCTAGAGTATATTAGACTTTATACCCTCCTTCAATAGGTATAAGATCCCTCAATCTAAGAATGAAGCCTTGAAGGAGCCTTGTGTGTCATTTATCCAAGCTTCTTCTAAATCAATTCCCACCTCTCCTTCCAACACACATCTTCATAATGATTAGAGATCTTTAGATTTTATTACTAAGAATGAACCCCGTCCTCTTGAAATTTTAACATCTTCACATTGATACAATGGTCATGGTTTAGGATGCGTGCAACAAAGTTTTGATGGTCATGAGAAATATACATCGCACTTTTCCAAAGAGGGTCTAGGTTTCCAAAGTCCTCCTCTATCAGCATCCCCTCCCCTATTATTTAGTGAATAAATGTCTTCTCATTCCAATTTGGCATTACAAAAAGATAATGTTTTATCCAACCTCCTTCACACCAATTTAATTTCTCTTCTTTGGGCTAAATGGAGAAAGAAACATATACAACATCTTGAAAATTCTACTTCTTGCAAGTATCATCAAATCCATGGCCATTCTACTAATGAATGTGAAGCTTTGCAAACTAAAAGACAACAATATATTGCTTTAGGTATCATCAAAGTAACATGTGACAATGAATGGCATACATATTATGATTGTTTCAAATAACATTCAAGTTCCTATTATGTTTCTCCTCATTATGTGATATTGTTAGCTTACCTATTGGGGGCTCATTGTAACTCATGGTGGTACAATTTCAGGTGCAATCATACTTAGTGAGTAATATAATAGTCTATCTATTCTTGTCTCTATTCCTAGGGGTAAAGAATAATTTTATATCCATTTTCTCTTTCTAACAATTCACCTTTTCTTTTATGAGTTGCATTTTTCACAATATGATGTCCTTTCTTGCATAGAATTATCCTTCAAGTGAGTACATGTGTGTTCTTTGTTTAGGACCTATTCCTTGCTTGAAACGGTACCTATCTTATGAATTGTAATGGTGAATGATAAATCAAGAAGGAAACTACCCTTTCCCTCAAAGAGATATGAGAGTTTCGTTATCGATTACCATTACATTAGAAAGAGGAGAGGATATTTATTCATATTGGCTAGTGAGTAAATATTGTGGGTCACAAATCCCACCAAGGTTTTTCCCCTACCAGGTTTCCTCACCAAAATATCTTGTGTTATGGTGTGCATTGATGTTGTCTCTCTTATTTCTTTTTATTGATTTATTGCTTGTTTACCGATACATTAATTTGGGTTGTAAAGTTGCAAAAAAAAATTAATTATTTCATTCACCGGTTAGACATTGATTAACCCCCCTCTCAGTGTCTTTGGGACTAATCAAGTATTAGAGCCTAGTCCTCTATTTGTAAAATCCTAACAGCTTGAGGAAGATTCTGAAATTGTTATCAATGGAAAGCTTGAGACAATAGTTGGAAGGAGTCTTGAAGATTTTGATGTAGAAAAATCAATGAATATCAAACTGGAAGATGAACTCAGAACTGCTCAGAAATTTATCAAAGCACTTCAAGATAACCTGGTTATAGAAAAGAATAAGAGAAAATAATTACATGTGCAATTGCAAAATCAAGATGATGAAGAAAAAGAAACTCTTAGAGATATTGCAAACAAATTGAGACAAGAGAACAGTCACATGAAGAATGAGATGCAAGATTTAACCATGAGACTGTGCAGGGATATTGAAGATAGAAAGAGGAATTAAGAATATTTAGCCAGAAGACTTAATGAAAGATCTGATGAGTCTCAAAGGGTTAGTTATGAAAATGATATGCTCAAAACTGATTTGATTCACATGCAACATGATAGAGAGGAACTTTTGAGACAGGTTAGCACTTTGGAAAGTGAGTTGGTCACTGCAAATGAATACAAAGACAAATTCAAGAAAAGTTCAGATAATCTTGATGATATACTGAAAAGTCAAAAACTTGATGAAGAAATAGTTGGACTTGGATTTGAACATGGTGAAAGCTCTGGGACTGAAAACAATCATGATCACAGCAAACCAGTAAGGCAACCTAATGCTTATAAATTTAATGGGAAATGTTTTAATTGCAACAAATTTGGTCATAGAGCAAATCGATGTAGATTTAGGAATAATCTGAATACAAACTCACCCACCGGTCAATGTTCCAAATGCAATAAAAATGGTCATAACTCAAACAATTGCAGAATGAATGTGAAATGCTATGTTTGTGGTAGATTTGGACATTTATCTAATCAATGCAGAACTCAAACTGGTCAAGGTTATGGAAAGGCTATTCAGAGAAACAATGTAACTTGTTATGCATGTAACAAGATTGGGCATATTGCAAGATTTTGTAGAAGCAAGAATTCACTAGCGAACAACAAAGTATCCAATAACAAAGGCAAAGAAAAAGTGACTAAAATCAAGCAAGAATTTTCTAAACAATGGGTTAAAAAGAGAGATCAAAGTAGTGGTGAATTTGTCTTTGCATCGACAGAACAAGCTAGTCCTATACCGGAAAGACGTACTTCATCTAATTAAGGAATAATCCTTAGGGGTAAGGAAACAAATTGAAAATCATGCATTTTAACCTCAGTTGATGGTGAGAAGTTATATTTCTTCTTTACCGATAGACATGTTAAGTTTTCACTTAACCAGAAGCATTTAATGTGGTTGTTGGTGAGCTTTTTGGTTATAAAGGCATTGTAGCCTCTCATTTCGAATCATAAAGCATTCAAATTTATGAAGAGTGTGATGAGAGCGAAGGCATTCAAGAGGCTAAGTAGCTAAGACATTTTCAGACCATTTCAGAGGATTTCACTTGCACAAAAGGTATTAATCTCAGTATCATGGCTACTTCATCTTCTATTCCCGAATTCATTGCAAACCCTACTATGGTAGAGAATGTTAAGCATCCTAGACCCGTTTTTAAGATCATTCCTGAGATTGCTAAGCAAGATGATCCTATTGGTGCATTTTCTAAAATTCTGAAGGGAGTTGCTTTTGTTGAAGATCTGAGAATATATATTCATTGCAACATAGAGAATTTAGGGTCTGATGATTTGAAAAAAATATATACCAGAATATTATAGCTGACGAACAAGGTTAATCAAGCCAGAGCATAAGATTGTTGAGGATTTAGGATTTGTTGATATCTTGAACATTCCTGAATTTTTGGATGAGATAGTTTGACTTTTACTTAGCAGGGTTCATGGAGAATGTATGTGGCTAGATTCTATTTTCAAAATTACCGAGGCAATCAAGGTGGTCATTGGTTTACCCTCTATCGGTACTAGGCCTGACAAGAAGATGAAGATCCGAAACAAGGAGGTTATGAACCTAACCGACACCACATTTGATAGCAGATCTCTTAGGGTTAGTGATATCATTGATGAGAATGTGAAATATGTGATTATGGTGATTGGCTACAAAGCTGCTCATACAAATAGATTAAATTTTGTTTCTAGTCTGTGTATACATAGTGCATATGAAATGGTGAAGAACAGTGCAAATATTGACATTTGTGAATGGCTAAAGGATGGATTGATAGACAATTTGGGGAAGATCAAGGGTGATAAGAAAGGAACCTTCAGATTTGGTAACTTACTTGTATGCTTAATGCTTTATTTCACAAAGGAGATCTCTGACATTGGTCCCAAGGACTTTGTTTATGACATCCCCGTTGGAAGACAAATTATGGAAGCAATTACCAACATAGGTGCTAATGGTGACAAACTAATAAAAGATTATTTCAAGAAATTTCAAACTAAGATGAAGGCAAGGGAAATGATTCCTCATAGTATTATGGACAAATATGACAAACAGATATGTTTTGTAATGAAGAGAGATGAGACATGGATGGAGGTTGTTACTCCTTGAACCATTTGGATAACTGAGATGGGCTATGAAGTATATTTGAACATTCTTGAGTCTTATGCAAAGATACTTCTTGATGCACCAAGGGAACCGATTGAGAAGATATTTGGCACAACTGAAACAATTGAGAGTGATGTATCTATGATAAAGCAGAGGAAAAAAAGAGATAAATTCATGAGAGATGCTTCTAAAGTAGTTAAAGAGGTAACAAAAGGTCTAATGAATATTAGTGGTATTGCTGCTAAAGAAAAAAGACAATCAGATCAGACACCGGTAGCTCATGTTTCCTCGATTGTTACTTATTCTGAGAAAGAAAGTGATAAAGCAATAGAATTTAAAAGAGTTGAAAGAAAGAAAAGGAAACCTTCACTGGCACCTACTCCTTCTCCAAAAAGGACAAGAACACTGTGGAAGAAACAACAAGATAGGAGAGAGCCCAACATTCAGAAAAAGAAACTTACACCAAAGAAACTAACACCTAAGGTATCAAATATTCTATCCCTGGAAGAACTTATAAATGAAATTACCCAGGATGGAAATCTTAGTAATGTCAACAAATATTATCATACTTTCAAGTATTATAATAAGGAAACAATTGAGGAAAGTATCATTCTACATCTTGATATTTACAAGAAAGTTTTAATTGAGGTTGTTGGTGATTTGCCTAATGATCTTTATCTGAGACTTGAGGCAAAAAGAATGTCTATAATGGAATTGGATAAGAAATTAAAAGTTGAAGCATTGTTGGCAATTCACCCTGTCAACTCCCGGCAGGAGATTGATGAATTGATTGCAGAAGCCAATCGGTCAGTTTTTGCTAGTGGTCACCGACAGGTTAGCTTAATGGCTGGTAGAGTCAAAGAACTTGTTGATGAAACGGTTGACAAATGGGATATATTCTTTGTAGAAAAAGAAAAGAAGGAAGAGAAGGATAGACAGAAAATAGACAAATCTTTCACCAAAGTATGTTAGAAAAGTGATAAGGGTAAGAACAAAGTTGGTGGTATTCCTAACTTGACTATCAAGGATAACCTACCCCCACTGGTTGATGACACTCCACCAATAGTGGCGGAGAAACAAGTTGAAAAACAAGTTGAGGAACAAGCAAAGGAACAAGTTAAAGAACAAGTTGAGGCACAAGTTGAACATGAGGAAGAGAAAATAGAGGAAGTGAACACTAAGAATATTGATTCGGAGTCAAACATTTTGTTTACCATGAATATGGACACTTAGGATATCAATGTAATTATAGATAAATCTTCTAAGAATTTTGAAGAAAAGAAACCTGAAGCCACAAATATTGAGATCTCTGAGCCACCGATCAACATTGTTGACTCTCTAAATATTAAGGAAACAACTGAAGTTAAGATAACAGATACCATCCCAGATGCTACTCAGATTAACATTGAGAAATCGACATAAGCACAAGAAAAAGCAGAGGTAAAAGCACAAACTGAAACTACAAATGTTGACACTCGACAGAAGGTAGAGAAACTGGCAAAGAAAGAACCTGAATAGAGCATAGCTGAACCGATAGTCAACAAGATAGAAAGTAAGGATGACAGTAAGGTTGAAAACACAGTTAACACACAAAGTGAGAAAAAGGAAGAAAAAATGGATAAAGAAGAGGTCAATGATGTAAATAAAGAAGAAGTGGTAAAGGCAATTGGACAAGTATCTGAAGAAAAGAAAGTTATCAATTGCAGAGCCTAGCCCTTTCACCATGGACTTCAGACCTACAAATGTGATAGATGTTTTATTAGATTCTATCAAGAAGATCACTGAATGCAATGCCTTAGCATTTAAGGCTATTGATGAAACCTTACCTATTTTACAACAAATAGCACCGATATGTAAGGTAGGTAATGTTGTAGGCTCTATTGGTAAGTTAGACACATTGTCTAAATTCATTTCATCTAATATTCAGTTGATTGATAATATTAATGAGGAGACAATTAGAGAAAGGATAAATAAGGAGAAGACAAACTTATTTAATAAATCTATTGAGGAGTATACAGGAAAGTTAGATTCCTTAATATTGACACTAAATTCAATAATTTTGGAGTTTAAGGAACTGTATAGAGATGTTTGCAAGCAACACCATTTGACTACTGATATTGATGATCAGATTAAATAGACATAGAAGGAAATTTATGATATAGTAGACAACCTGATAGGCTCTTATGAACTTACTTCAGTTTTAGATCAAGAAATGGCAGTATATGAGGAGAAAATAGAAAAACTTGAAAAGAAGAAAGCTCAATTAAGGTTAAAACCCCGTGAATTAAAGAACAAACTTGGTCCAAGATTGGACAATCTGTTGACACATCGGAATGGACTATCTAAGGCTACTATTCTAGGAGGAAGATCACTAGAGGAACAAATGCATCATCTAACCGACATGATCCGATAGACAGAGAATATCATTTTTGATACTTCTAAATTTTTGTAAGGACTTAATCTAATTGTAGCAGATATCTTTCAGATTGTACATAGCAGGTTATAGGCAAAGAGGTAAAATTTTGAATTTTCATTTTCTTTTTGACAACCTTCATCATTGATGTCAAAGGGGGAGTGATAGAGAGAAAAAATATACTAAAGGAGATCATTTGCTCAGGGGGATCACTTTCAGTTTTTGGCAATTTTGGTTTTTGATTTTTCTCATAAGTGTTTCCATCAATGCCAAAGGGGGAGATTGTTGGCACTACACACTCAGATGAGAATGGTTGATGTTGTCATTGATGGCAACTGACTAGTAACAAGGTTCTATAGGATTCTATTGATTATATCGGCAACAAACTTCACATACCGGCACCGACATCTACAAAAAGTTCATTCACACCGACATCCAGTTTACACTGTCAATGAATCATACCGGCACTCAGGCCGACATAAGATAAAGTTTTGTTTATCTGAATTATATTGTAATGTAATTAATTATTTGTAGTCAGCATGATGCATTGCAAAGACTCATATATGTATGAGATCTTATAGGTCATTTTGTAAGTAATCTAGATGGTATGTATTAGGTAATGCAAGAGGATTATGAGAGAGAATATTTGTATATGAATTTTGATGTAATAATCTGATGAGAAAATAAGAGCAAAGCAGAGCGAAGAAAGGTTTTTGGTAGAGGTATTTGATAGAGCTTAAACTGGTACTGAATCCAGCATTATAGATGTTATTTTGAGTAGTATATTGTCATTGGATTTAATCATCCAATTTTGTAGTCAATGTGACTCCTTTTTGTGATTGAGCAGTGAGCTCTAGGCCATTGGCCTTCCTGCATGTGCAGGCCCTTATTGTATTAGTAATATTTATTCATATTGGCTAGTGAGTAAATATTGTGGGTCACAAATCCCACCGAGGTTTTTCCCTTATCGAGTTTCCTTGCCAAAATAGCTTGTGTTATGGTGTGCATTGATGTTGTCTCTCTTATTTCTATTTATTGCTTTATTTCTTGTTTATTGGTACATTAATTTGGGTTGTAAAGTTGCAAACAAGTTTAATTATTTCATTCACCGGTTAGACACTGATTCACCCCCCCTCTCAGTGTCTTTGGGACTGATCAAGTATCTAACATTCACACTAGCCATAGATATAGTATTATTATTAATCAAGTCTTGAATCTTATTTTTCAATGCGAAACATTTCTCAATATCATGACCAGGTTGATGATGAAATTGGCAAAAGGAACTGTTATCAAAATAAAGAGATGCAAGTTTTGAAGGATCATTTATTTTATAGGAGGAAGTTTGATAACATTTCTATGCAACAACTGAGACATAATACTATGTAAAGATTCATTCAAAGGAGTAAATTGTCTTTCTCTTTGGAAGAATTTTGAAATAGAAGGCAAACCTGTTGTAACATTCACATGGTTGTTGTTGATTGGATCATTGAATTCGATGAAGCTTTTTGTTGGGTTGAACTTTGCAAACAATTTTTGAACACTCTCTCCCTTATCACTCAGAGACATAGGATTTGATTGCTCCATTTGACTCACAACTAGTTGATAATTATGGAGTGTTGCACACAACTACAGAAAGGAAGTAAACTTAGACAAAAGAAGCTTTTCCCTGATATCTTTTTGTAAATTAGAAATAAAAATTCTTTGAATATCATTATCAGGTACATGAAAATAAATTTGAGTACACAAATGCTTATATTGACCAATGAAATTAGTCACTTTTTCTTTAACACCTTGTTTACAATGCATTAAATCAGTCAAAGTGATTTTAGGACCAATATTGTTTTGAAATTATTGGATGAAAGCATTTTCCATTTGTTGAAAAGAGGTGATAGAATAAGAAGGAAAAGAGCAATACCATTGTAAAGCCTTATCTCTTAGTGTTCTTGTAAACAATTTTGCAAGCAATCTTTGATCATAAGCAAAATCGATACACAATGTTTCGAATGTTTTGACATGTGTAAGAGGATCACCTTTTCCATTATAGAGTTCTAATTGAGGGATCTCAACATGTTTAGGTGGCACGCCTTTAACAATATCAAGAGAAAGTGGGCTCGCAACATCAAAGGTAGGCACACTAAACTTGGTGTAATGCCCCGCCAGGAACCCCGAAGGAAAACCCACAACAAGGGTGAAACAATTTTTTTTTAAAAGTATAAACATAATAAGTGCATAACACACAACATGAATGATAACACAAGTGGAAGACTAACACCAGAATTCCTTAAGGGTTACCAATGAATAATTAAAACAAAAGATAAATTCCACAATTAAGATTAATCCAATATCCATCATTAACTTAATGATCACAAGAAGCCGTAAGCAATAACAAATTACACCATTGGAAGAATGAAAGGGTACAATATAATTTCTCTTCGATAAGCATGTACACATAACATGAAAGAAACTAATAAATAAAATCCCAATCTTAGGATTACATTTTTCTTCTAGTACATGGCTTCTCAATATATATATAAAGATACAACTAAACCAAATACAAGGTTACAAAAGTTCAATGATACAATGACCACATAGGCCTCTAAAGAATAATGATCTCCAACATGAGATTATGTGTGAGCCACAAACCACAAAAGCACCTATGAAGCCAATCCTTGCATGAAGATACGAACAAGAACATCCAATGGGAAGTGGCACTACCACCCGACCATGTAATTCCCAAAATGGAATCACCCCACCATGCTAGGAGATAGCTGCGGACCCTCAAGCAAGAAAAAGCATGACATGGTCAACAAAACAGTATGAAACCATGACAACGCAAAGAGACTCCATAATAATCTAGGTGACTCAACATCACAAAAACACAAGTGACTCGATATCACAAAACACAAGTGAAATGACATCATGCGCACAAGTGAACCTAAAGAGAGAGTGTCATCGCATAGCTTGATGGTTACCTCGGTAGGCCCTCATAGTTCCTGACTCTCTTTCCTAGTAACCTCTCCCAAACCTCTGGTTCCAACTAAGTCTCATGTGGACCCTTCGAGCCTTTCGTGAAGACAAGGTGGTTGTTTTTCCATTTCAGGCCTTCTCACTACATTATGAGCCTCAATACAAGCACTCACCTATGCATGAGGTACAATATCTTTATTAATGTTATGAACTACCCACCTAATCAATTAATTAGATTATCACTTATTATCTAACTTTTGTTGGGGTAACCTGCCAGCCACTCTAGGCACAACCCTTGCTCGAAAGCCACTCTCTCAAAGGACACTAAATAGACATGGTCACTCCTCAAGGACCCTATGGCGAAGAAGACAACCATAACACCACTTTCAGAAACAAGTTGTCAAACAAGGACATACTGACTCTTGGATAACCGTAAGGCAAAGACACTACATGGTTAAGAAAATGAAGCCAACATATATCACTTGGTCAAAGGTACCAAATACGCCACCACAAGATGTTTGAACCACATACCAGAAATAACACAATATACACTTGCAAGGATAGCTAATTCACTAAGTCTGCACTCAGACAATCTTTGAGAAAATCAACATCATAAGCACTTGCAACTTTATTGATTGAAAATTAAATAAAACACTCTTTTACCATTCACATCCATTCAATTTCCACATCAAGAATCCATCAAGGATACAATTCACATCAATACTCAACTGAATAAAACATGAATTCTCACAGGCATTTAAATTATTTTTAGAATACATCAAAATTAACCAATTTGAATCCCTAATTCATGCCTTGATTTCCATAGATAAATTTATTAAACTACATAATAAAAATCACATAGAAAATCACCATTTCATTTAACACTAAAATCACTTCACAAAATATATTCCATTTTATAAAAATTAACTTTATTTCTCATAGGAATTTGTACCGCTTAGGGTATATGGTTACGTTGGGGTCGAGACCAACCTACAATAGTGTCGTTGTCGAGGCCGCAGGAACTACCTACTGGTAGTACTGCTACCAACTAGTAGAAGATGCTACCATCCATTAGGACTGCTACCTACCAACCGATAGCAGTCCTACCATCCGGAAGTGCTGCTACCGCTACCAACCGGTAGCACTACTACCAACCAGTAGCAGCCCTATTGACCGGTAGCACTGCTACCAACCAGTAACAATCCTACCGACTGGTAGTACTGCTATTTGCGGGCAGAAGACACTACTGACCTGCATGGTGGGACTAGCCCGCCATGGGGTAAGGTAAAGTCCAAATTAATAAATATCTTACTCCTTAAGCATTTAAAAACCAATAAGCCACAAAATCATTTAACACAAGAAACAAATTCATTTCCAAATTATTTCATGGGCCAAATCCAAAATCCAAAGGGATATTTACCAGCAAGGTAAATGGTGAAATAAAACACACTGGAAGTAATAGCTAACCAATTCTTGGCATGTTAGATACTAGGGTGCACACAACAAACCCAACTAATTCATTCTTTTCCAAAAAGAAGAGGTAAGATAAGAAATTGATTTTCAAGAACACAACATACAACAAAATAGAGAAATGAACTGTAGACACTTAAAAATAATTATTTTAATTATTTTTAATTCCTTGCATAATTAATTAATTAATTATGTTAATTCAAATTCCTCTCAATATTAATTAAATATAATTAATATTGTCACTATAGCATATGATTGATTTATTTAATAAATCAATCCCTTTCTTTATTCTACTAAAAAAATCAAATCCTCACAAATCTTCCTCTTAGCTAATTAATTTCAATTAATTAGTTAACCTACATGATTCTTACAAATCATCTTCTTAATTCATTCTTCTAGAAACTCCCTAAACTCACTTAACATTATTCTTCTAATTTTTTATTCCCTCCACTCATTCTCTCTCCTAGTCAAATTCTCCTACAAATATTAATCCCACCTAACATTTCCTCTAATCCCCCTCCTAATGAGTCATTAATGGTTAATCATCATGATTAGCCACAAAGTCAACTCTTTGTCCTTTTCATCCAGCCACTAGCTTTAAATGCTCTTTTTCTAGGTGAATGTAAGATTTTCGAAATCACACATTCTTCTAGGCATTCCCTCTCCCAAGGAATTTTTAATTCTTTTTTATTCCTCCAATCCCCATAATATCCTTTTTTGGAGAATTTTTAATTCCTCCAATGCACCTTGTGGAGGGTGGAGATATGAAATGCCTTTAAGGCATATTTCTTGGTCTCCACACCCTCTCTTGGAGCTTGTGTGAGCTCACAAGTAAATCTTAGCCCTTCATCTTGAATTCATCCTAGCCATTCATTTTCCTCTTCTCTTCCTATAAAATAGGGCTCCATCCCTTCATTTAAAACATCTTGAAATCCAGTGAGTTTATGCTGCCCTTTTGAGCCCAGAAAACCATCTTGGCAACTTGATCATCTCATCCTTATCATTTTTCAAATCCATTCCATTTGTGCACAACATTGGAGAGCCATCCACATCCAGCAATCAAAGGAGCACATCAAGTGGAGCATTATCAAGGGGTGCCTTCACTTCATCAAGCTCAATCCGAAGGAGAAGGTAAAATAGCAAGGTGAAATGGTCTTTTAATGATATTTTGGCATTCTACATGTTTATTTCATTATGTTTTGATCATTTGACCTTCAAATCTGTTTTCCCCTCTTCATGAACCATTTATTTCCTATAAGAAAATGTAGGATCTTAAGATTCACAAAATCAACATCCATAGGAATTCCTTCTTCCATTCCAATCATTCCACATGAAACCACAAGGAATTTTGCATATTTTCAACACACAGGAAGTAACTGAAAGATTCAAATTTAAATTTAAAACAAGAATATATCATCCAACCTAGAAGCAAACTAGCAAGCACAATGAAGGAAGAATCCCAACCCTTGCAAACCAATTCGAATTCCAACTCCTCCTTCCATAATAGTTTTCCAAATTTCTCTCCAAAACTTCTGCCTGCCCTTCCCATGAATTTTTCAGACATATATGGAAAATAATTTTTAACCTAAACTTTCTAGGTTGAAAGTTATTCCATCCAATCAGATTTAAATATTTTAAAAAGTAAAAAGCAATCAGATCTACCTTTTTCCAAAACAAGTTTTTCCAACAATAGTGATCATTTAGTCAAATTTAATATTGGAGCCTCCTTTTCTTGTGCCTTATGTGGTAAAGATCTTGAAGATGTCAATCATCTTTTTATTCATTGTGAGTTTGTGAGTAGTTGTTGGAATTTTGTCCTCCAAAATTTATCTCTTTCATTCCCTTTACCTCTATCTTTATGGGACATGTTTCAGTCTTGGCCAGTTTTGTATTCATCTTCTCTATTTGCTTGTTTATGGTTTATAATTCTCTCTTCAGTCATATGGGCCATTTGGTGGGAAAGAAACAAGCGCATTTTTAGATGCGACTCATCAGATTTATCTGTTGTTCTTGGGATTTTGGAAAGAAGTATTATTGAGCAAGTTAATGCTCATGTTCAGAAATATTTTAATATGAATTCAGAGTTTTCTTCTTGGGACAATATTATGATCTCTTCTTGGAAAAGTATCATTATTCCTATATCACCCACCTTTCCAAGGATTCGGAAAACATTTGTAGATAGAAATTCCATAAAATGGCATCCTCCTAATGCCCCTTTTTGTAAATTGAATTTTGATGGATCCTCTCGTGGAAATCCTGGTGATTCAGGAATAGGGATAGTTTTTCGTGATTATTTGGGTTCTTTATTAGCATTAAAAGCTATGCTAATTTCTCTTGGCACAAATAATATGGCTGAGGCTTGTGCTCTTTTAGAAGGTCTTGTTATGGCTAAGGATTTGAATTTCAAATACCTTCATATTGAAGGTGATTCAACTATTGTCATTTAAGCTTGCAAGGCAAGAAAAGCTGATAATTGATATTTTCGGTATATTCTTGAACAAATATGGACTCTTCTTGATATGTTTGAGCACCTCATCATCTCACATGTTTATCGTGAAGGTAATGTATTGGCTGATTGCCTCGCTAATATGGGTTGTGACAAAACTATTATTAATTCCTCTTGATTGGGGGGTGATTTGATGAGCTTCCCAAACCTATTAAGTATAGCTTGTAGAGAGTTGAGTATTTAATCTTTCTTATTATATGATTGCTCATTTATACGAGTTGATATTCTCTTCTCTTGGTGAGGTATTTCTTTTTATAATTCCATTTGGTTGTTATTTGAGGTACTTTGCTTTACTTGATCATCACTTGGCATTCATTAATGATGAGTTGGTTGTTATTGATGTTGTTCATGTGTTTAGTACTCTCTTTTGGTGCAAAATCTGGAGATATTTATTTTCACATTGGGAATCCGTCCTTCATATGCAATTTAAGGTTTGGTGTAGCATTGTTTTCATGATTATCTCTGTACGCCGCTTCTTTTGGTTTGCCAGATTTTTTATGATATATCTCCTCCTTTTCATTTGTAGCATAAAAATTTTGGGCTTCATTTCTCTCTAGCATTTCCCCATTCACCTCTTCTCCTTTGGCATTTTTCTATAATGGTGGACTGCAGATCTCATGTCGTTGTTGTCAGTCATGTTTTGGAACTTTGCGTTTCTTGTAAATTCTCTACGTTCTGTAGTATATACATATTTTGGTTGCAGTTGTTTTAAGGTGCAGGGGCATGTCAATTTTGGTTGTAGGAGTTCTTTGTTGCAGGACCTTCAAGATATCCCAGGAACTTATTTTGTAAATAAGCCTGCATGCTCCTATTCTATAAAATGAGCTTTCATGCTCCTATTTGTAAATGAGCCTACAATTTCCTTTGCTGATCTCTATTTTGTAACTAGCTTCAGCTAGAGGATTGTTCACTACTTCTCTTCTATAGTCATGTTGATGAGCAATGACCAAAGTTTTTGTTGCTGGTTCTTTTCTCTAGGAGCTCAATTTGAACTAGTTTTTAATGATATTGTAAAAATTATATATTATTAATAAAATATATCAAGTGGCATTGCCACCTTGCCAAAAAAAAAAAAAACAATTAAAATGAAAAATTTAAATGGGAAGGTAAAAAGAAAAGCTTTTTGTTTTATTTTCTATTTTCCAAAATACTTTCTTTCAACATAAGCATATATCATTTAAATGGCTAGGCAATTATATAATTCCTTCCACAAAATATGTATTAATGTACTTTACACAATGAAATAACCATTTAATCTAGCAAATCATTAATTAAATTAAATCAACAATAACATGGCATAATAATTAACTAATTACACCAACATAAGATAGCATCATCCATTTAATTAAATAACCATTTAAATAAATGGAAGCATGCAAGACAAAGGATGTTCAAATGACGACTCACAAATGACCAAACCAAAGCACTATGGCTCACATACCAGCCAGACAAGGAAAAGACAACCAACTAACAACACTAACATGAGTGTAACTAAGGGTCAAGATAGGGTACAACAACTATCTCCACCCCCATCGAATATATAAGGCATGCTCAAACCTATGAAACTAGGTGGAGTTGATACCTCGTACCTACCCGATACTAGTACCTGCAATATCCTGCACCAAAAGAATCCATATGTGCATATAGACAAATATTCATATATATAGAAACACGACACACACACCAATGAAGGAGAATCGTGGCATTCCCTGTCTCACCAGAGTGAGTGAAGGAAAATCATCCCCTTGCATCCCAATACACTTGCAAACATGCAACATATAAATAACGCATCACAATATAAGGTAAAAGTGTCATCCCATGATAATGATACATAAAATAGCATTAATCATAAGCACTAAGATACTACATAAAATCATACACCACAGATCTAGATTAAGCATGAAATAACATTGCATAACATCCGAATCAATATACAAAAATGTTTCACTGAACAGTCACTGAAGTAAATCAAAATATACAAAAGAGGTTGATCGAGGAGGGGTACTACACTTGGATTGACTCATGGAAGCATCTTGTTGTTGTAAGGAAGACATAGTTTGAGCAAGATTATTAATTGTCATTTCAGTAGAAGAATTTATGTTAGACATAGGTTATTGAGAAGGTGGTGTGATGTTTTTGAAAGAAGGCATGGACTGAGAATATGGTCATGGGACATTATGATAAGTAGGCATTGGTGATGATTGGGTAGGAAAAAGGACACTTAAAGGAGGAATAAAGTTGTTGAGGGAATTTCCCCCTTGTGTCACACTGATTGGTTGAGGAATAATAGGAATATTCATGGAAGACATAGGTAATGATGGAGGATTAAATGAAGAAGAGGGATTACCCCTATGACCCATGGTTGTAGGAATGAAATTTTGAGTTGAAGTAGCCATGATGTTGGATGTGAAAGTAGGAATACTAGTCATAGGAATAGTCAAAGGACTAGAGGAATTGACTTGTGTTGAAGGTTGTGAATAACCTAGGGTTTCAACACAACTCTTGATAGGAATGACATTAGAATCAACAATATGTGCAATGCCACACAATATATCAATTCCATTCTTATCACTTTGAAGCATACACTTAAGACCTTCAATTAATGGAAGAGATTCACTATTAGGGTATTCTTAGGACATCCATTGTTGAAAGCTATCAAATTGATTGTCCAATGTAGAAAGTTGATCTAAAGAAACCCTAGTTAAAGCTTCTTTTTTATCATGGGATCCATCAATGAGGTGAATAGGCACATGATTAGGATGGGAAGAATTAGCATGATCCTCATTAAAGAAGTCAACTAAATTAGGCTCCACCTCCTTGATAATTAAACCTTGGGAAGCCTTAATTATAATGCTTCATCTAATGGGGATAGGACAGGTAGGACTAATAGTGGTAAAACTCATGCACTAGAGGGAAAATTTGAATTTTGAATTGTGAAACAAAGCTTAAAAAATTGGTTAATGCAAAATTTAAGAAAATAATGATTACATAATTTGAACTTTGTTGGAGAAAGGAAATGATGCAATTTCCAAAAATGAAAGGAAATTAGAATTTTAAAATTAGGGCCAAGGGAATACCACTTAATTTTAAAATTAGAATTTTTAAAATGAGGGCAACTATAATTGACCTCTTAATTTTAAAAAATTTCTTGAAAGCTGAAATGTTGAATTTTGAAGGTATTTTTGATTCTAGAGGGATAAATAATCGATAAAATCAGCAAATCTTCTAGATTTAGGCTATTAAATATAATCATAACAGTCTCCCAAAATTTTGGGAAAAAAGTCGAGGACCGTGGTGGGAATGCACATGGTCCAACCAACTTTTTTTGAAAATTTGAGGGATGGATATTTCGATGATTTTAAAGCTAACCCCCCCAAAATTGGTGAATTTTATGATCTCTATATGAATAAAATGAAGGTGCAAATGTGAAAATAGGACCCTATTAGGGTTTTGAAGAAAAAGAGGAATTGAATTGCAATTTTGAAAAGGGTCAAACCTAATGGATAGGGATACCTTGGAAAATGTTTAGAAATTTCAATGTAAATGAAATTGATTTGAAATTCATACAAAATCCAATTAATTTTAAAAATTAGGGTTTTATGACCTAACCACTTAATTTTGAAATTTGAATTTTGGGAAAAGGGGGGGGGGGGATTGAAAATTTGAATTGTAGGATTGAAGACAAATCTGAGAACAATCAAAAATCTGAAAATTAAATGGAAACCCAATTTTTTCACAAGTTCAAGATGATTTTTGAAAATTGGGTTTTAAAAAGTAACCTCTTAATTTTGTAAATGTTAATTGTAAATTGAACATGACAAAGAGGAAATTGAATTTGACAAACAAAGCAATTTTCAAATCTAAGATAACGACAAGCAATTTTTACAAATCACAAGTTCAATTTTAATTTTAAAAACTAGGGTTTTTAATGATTTAACCACTAAGTTTGCAGAAATTTGAAACTTGTAAATGAAAAATATGCAATTTTGTTCAAAGGAAAGCATGCAAGATGTCGGGTTCACCAAAATGCAATGGTGGGAAAAATGGTGAATGATAAATCAAGAAGGAAACTACCCTTTACCTCAAAGAGAGATGAGAGTTTCGCTATCGATTACCATTCAAGTACTTTTCACCATTACATTAGAAAGAGGAGAGGATAATTCACTAGATTCAATCTCTCCACACAAGGATGGTAGATTGAATTCTGAATGAATTGGGAATGCTAAGTTGATCCCCTCTTTCTTGTTTGATTTGGAAAGGAAATTGATTGAATTATGTAGTGCAAAAGTGAGAAAGAATTGATTATAACTTGTGTATGCGGGAAAAGTGCGCTGATAAAACTAAATATGTGAAAATATTGTTAAAAACTTGTCCACACACACACACAGGACTTCTTGGTGCAAGCTATGGAGTAACATAGTATTACTCAGCTTCCCAAGGAGGGTCCCATGGTTCTCTATCTCACAATGTCCCTCAAACCAATGTTTTTGCTCTTAGATCACTGAGCAAAATGGTTTAGGGATGGCAAATGCAAGAATGAGGGATGCTTTGATAGTTTTTAATATGAAAGGTATGCTAAGCTATGCCTGATCTTAGAAATGCAATAAACTAGATGATAAGATGACAAGATTAGTATGAATAATATCCTAGCATACTATATTTAGTCTATGATCGAGCTAAAATGATAAAGAAAGTACTCTAAACATGCATATTTAGTCTATTTCCTGATTTAAAGAGAGGCTAAATGATGAGCATATATGAAATGAAAGCTTGAATATATTTGAGCATAAGTGTGATGCTACAAATTTGAAGGATGATTGTTAAGAATGGAGGAATGAGAGCTCTATTTATAGCATAAACAGGGCAATGGATGGTCAGGATTGAAAGGTTTAATCAAGGGCCAAGTTTGAAAGTTGGGGATCCATGTGCACAATTGGCACCAATAAAATGGTGACAATTGTCAACATAGGATTGGGTTGAGAGAAGAGGTTGGAGGCATTAAAGGCCTGAGAAGACCTCATGGTTATCTAAAGGCTAAGGGTCAAGTCTAAGTTAGGCTTACCCACTGGATTAAGAGTTAATCCAAGGATAAACCTTTGTGCAAATGATTAAGAGATAATCATGGTCAAAGCATTAATGGCCTGATGAGACCCTTGGGTTGGGTAGAGGTTGAGTCAAAACAAATGTTTTAACCATGTGGGAGGGTTTGAGTTAACCATTAATGGTTATTGGAGACTTTGGGGATTAAGTGGTTGAAGGTTGGAAGCCTTCAATGGTTTTCAAAGACTTTGAGGATTTAGTGGTTGAAGGTTGAAAACCTTTAATGGTTATCAAAGACTTTAAGGTTTTTGAGAAGTGACTTCCCTTTGCTTAGGGATGTGACAAAGTTTAGAGGAGGGTTAGGTTAATTAGAAGCGATTAGAAGATTCTAGAAGGGATTAGGAAGGGGTTTGGGATTTTGCAAGTGGATGGGGGGGGATAATAGGATTTAAATTGAATTAAATGATTTTATTCAATTTGATTGCAATTTGGAGAAATTAATTAAATTAGATTTATTCAATTTAGGATAACTATTTAATTAAATTTGAATTTAATTAAAAGTGGATAGGAGGATTTATTTGAATAAAATGATTTATTCATTAAATGGATATAGTGAATTTTATTTAAATAAATTGAGTAATTTATTTAATAAAATAGAGGAATGTGGGTAATTTAATTAAATTGGATTTAATCAAATAGAGAAATGAACATAAAATATTCATTTGGGAATGTGGTCATTTTTATATGTCTACATTTTGGCCCTCTTTGAAGTGACGTGTGTGCACATGTTATTTCAAAGAAAATGATGTGTTTTTGTGATTTTATGATCAAATGCAATTTTTGTGTCGTTCTTTTGATTTGCCAGTCGTGCCCCAGATTTGATATTTGATGATGATGCCCCCTCGGGAGATGAATCAATATTTAAATTTTTTTTTATTTAAGTTGATGAGTTGCGTATGATGTGTATGATTTCGTGCATGTAAAAAGTGTGCTAATTGATTCATCTCCTGATAAGTTACAACTGTTTTGGTATATGGGAGACCGCGACCATATTACAGGTCCATTGGGCTAACCCTAATTTCATTTTCCTCCTATAAAAGGGGAAAAGGGCTTGATTTAAAGTCATTTGTGCTTTGTTGACTTTGAAGAAAGAGAAGTTGCTCTAGAGAGAAAATACCTATTCCCTATCACAGACACTGTTTTGAGCGCGTTCGGAGGTACCAGAGACCTGTAGCGCATGGACCATTAGTAAGTCAACGTTTTTGACCCCTTTTTGATTTTTTGTTTTGTCGTTTTTAGTCACTTTTTGAATTTCAAAGTTCGGGTGTTTCGTTTTAGCGCGTCTAGGGTCCACAGTGGTGCATACGAAGTGTGAAGTAGCGCATCAAGTTCAAATTTAGGGGTCGCGTCCGAAAAATGTAGGCTAGCACAAAAAATTTATAGGTTAATGCATTCATGGATAATAGTGCATAGAAAGTGTTGGGTAGCGCATCGCGTCAATAGGTTAGCGCGTAGGTATGACCTAGCGCATAGGGGCCGCAGGGGTTCGCATAGAAAAGGGGGTTTAGTGCGCAGGACTAACCTAGCGCATAGGGCTAAAAGGGTAGCGCTTAGGAGGGGTAGATTAGCGCGTAGCATAGTCTAGCGCATGGGGTGGGTTAGGTAGCGCATTGGGTGAAAAGTTGAGTGCGTAGACTGGATCTAGCGCATAGGTTAGCTGGAATAGCGCGTAGGAGAGACAGCCTAGCGCGTGGGGATGTTTTAGCGCATTGAAGATCTGTTTTAGCGCATCGGAAAATTTTTTGCAGTGTTGGTCGATTTGAAAATTTGTTTTGTTTGCCTGTCGTGTTTTGATGAATTTATCCAATATGAGTGTTTGTATAACTTGTTTTGATTTGCAATTTTCCAAGTTATGTATAGATATCAATCTGTTGTTTTGATCAAAATATGATGTATTTGCGTGGTCTATTTCAAATTCAATGTGTGGGAAGCCTGAGTTGTATTACAAGCTGATATGGGTTGGAAACTTGAGTTGTTTTACAAGCTGATATGGGTGGGAAACTTGAGTTGTTTTACAAGTTTATGTGATTGTGGAGACTTGAGTTGTATTACAAGTTTTGATATGTTTTTTGAGAACTTGAGTTGTTTTACAAGTTGATATGAAATGATAGGATTTTGAACTTTGATTGTAGATGAGCAAATTGTTTCATGTTGTTGATGTAAGTTTGATTTTGATATCTTTGTGTTGATGTGGAAACTAATATTGGATATGTTTTGTTTGTTGACAGGAGCGATTGGGTGTTGTTCAGTTGAGAGAGAGATTCTTGAGACCGTGGACATTGATACCGCGATTGTCACAGGCAGATTTGGATATTATAGAGAGATGTAGATTGACCTCTCTTCTGGATATGCCTCGGTTCACTGTGAACCGGGGGCTTTTGACAGCGTTGGTAGAGAGGTGGCATAGCAACACGAACACCTTTCATTTTGCCACTGGAGAGATGACAGTGACACCAGAGGATTGCTACCGGATTTTGCGGATTCCTGTAGTAGGGGCACTACTTCCCTATGAGCAGTCAGAGGAGGGTGGCACAGAGGCACTGCACCGCATTTTTTCAGGATGACACAGTTTGTGGCTATGAGATCCCCTGGCAGGAGTTTTTGGATTTGGGTTATGCACCGCTGCCATCTGTACTGGCAGGATTCATTGGGGGATTCCTTTGTCCTGATCATAGGTCAAAGGGATTCTCAGTGGGATGGGGGTTAGTATTGGAGGAGATGGTCACATAGGGTAAGAGATTTGCATGGGGGTCAGCGATGCTGGCTCATTTATACTGGAGTTTGCATGAGGTAGTATACCTTGGGTATAGCAGTTTGTCAGCGGGCGTGACCCTTTTACAGGTATGGTGCTAGGAGCACATTCCAGCAGCGAGGCCACTGGCAGATAGAGACAAGCCCGTAGGTGCAGCATATGCCTACGGATATAGAGGTCTAGTTGTTCAGCGTAAGCTAGGCAAACTAGAGCATTGGAGGAGGGTTTTGACGATATAGATACGGTCACCTGGAGACCATATACAGGCTGTGAGGTATGGGCGGAGGATGGGCTGGAGATGCCCTTTGTATTTATGATGCGATATCTGATTGGGAGGACCCCGTTCGTCATTGAGCGGTTTGTGGTGACCCGAGTTTTGAGGCAGTTCGGGCGCCAGCAGGGGATTCCTCAGGGAGTGTGCCTATATGCACGGAGGTAGGAGGATGTGGCCGATTGGGGGCCAACTATTGACAGTGCGGTGGTAGTGGAGGAGTTTGTGGGGTTAGCTGGGCAGATCTGGGACTATGCTCCAGAGATTCAGGATGCAGGGATGACAGATGAGTTCGCCCGTTTGTTTGCTGCGCGGGTGGTGGCTAGGATCTCAGATCCGGAGGAGATGAGGCTAGCTTTTGACTCGGATGAGGAGGAGGGAGACGAGGGAGATGATGGAGATGATGGGGAGGATGGAGGAGGGAGAGGATGAGGGAGAGGAGCCAGAGGGAGGCAGGGAGAGAGAGGTGTGGAGAGAGCAGTGTGACAGGGGAGGATAGACAGAGGGAGAGGTGGATTGGCTATCGAAGCCGGGGGAGAGGGGAGAGTGGAGAGTGGGGGAGGTTCTAGCTGCAGTGGGGGGTGAGGAGGAGCTGAGGAGACCAGCACAGAGGAGGAGGGCAGATGTACTCCCACCTCCATCACCGAGGATAGGGCGAGTGGGAGGGGTTTCTCCAGCACAGGTACCACTGTGGGTTTGAGTGCCAGGTCATGTGGAGGATGCGCAGATCTAGACCTTGCAGATTACCATTTAGCAGCTACAGGCGCAGATTTTGACCTATCAGTGACAGATTTCTCTGTTGACCAGTGAGAGAGATACTGAGATAGAGCAGCAAGGACGAGCGGAGGAGGCGTTGGCGAGTGTACAGAGAGCAGCGGTGGGTGGTCCGTTGAGAGACACCCTTAGAGAGCTAACGTGGAGAGTGTAGGAGGTAGAGTATTATAGGCGGCATTATGAGGCTGCAGTACCCAGGGATCGGCGGGTTGAGAGTTTTGCGCAGTCGAGATCTAGCCGATCTCGAGCCACTGGGTCACGATCTGAGAGCCGAGGTGTGACGGGGCTAGCGAGACAGGACCCTCCTGGAGATCCAGGGGTGGGTGCATCTGGAGCGAGACCATCCCCGTCAGGAGATAGTCATACTTGAGAGACAGGGTCTCTGTTGCTTTTTTTAAGCAGTTGTTATTCGTTGTACTAGACACAACGTTTGGACACATTTTGTATATTTTGATCAGTTTTGAGATATATATATATATATATATATATATATATATATATATATATATATATATATATATATATATATATATATATATATATATATATATATATATACGGCACCATTTTTGATCATGTGATGTGTTGATATGGATGCATTGATTTTATGTGATGATGTTCGCTTAAATATATGATGTAGGATGTATGATGTGAGATGTATCTTGAAAATGAGATGTATGTTTTATTTATGCTGCTAAATGTATCGGGATATGTAAATGATGTTAAATGATATGGAATGATGTGTATGCAACTAATTGTAAAATGATGTGCAACTAATTGTAAAATGATATGCAACTAATTGTAAAATGATATGCAACTAATTGTTTTTGGAGCATCCCTCATTCTGTATTTGCCATCCAATAGAACCATATTTTTTCTTTCTTTGTAGGTTTCATCATTGAGCATTGATTTGTTTAGGATATGTTGAAAATTTATACAAGCATAATGGTATAATTGAACCATAATGACCTGAGAAAATTTACATGATATTTGATTTTGCAAGATAGCACAAGCGTCAAGGTATAATTGAACCAGGATGACCTGAGTGCGTATTGCGTAAACAGAAAAGATTTGATCATTTGTATGCATGAAGTGGAATCAGGCCTTCAGTGATATTCGATGTATCACGTCTCGAGGCAAGTATTCACACAGTACCAATGATCGCCTCCCAGACAGAAAAATAAGAAAATATTGGAAGTTCCCCTTGACCTCTAGCTGTGAAGCATTTAGTGAGACAAGGAAGAGAATCCAATAATGCAAAAAGTTCAAAATGCAAAACTAGTTAAAATTTTATGCTATAGTGCAACATCTAGTATTTCAGAAAATCATCCATCCTTGGTATCTTTGTGTTTTGTTTATTTTTGTTTGGCAATGAAGCGTAGTGGTTTGTTGGATGTCATGTTGTTGAGTTTTGCATCTAGTCTTGACGTCTTGAGTGTGTGCAATATTGATATGATTTATATGCCCCTAGCTGAGTGTGCCTCTTGATGTGAATATATACAGTGATTTCAAGCCATGGTGTATTAGTGGTAGGAGGATATATATAGACAAATCAGGATAGTGACTACGCTAAGTATGTCCTGAATGGATATTTGCTAAGTGTCGGGCAATGGCCGATAGTGTTTGTATGGATAACATGGTATGGAAATAGATAGAGGAGCCATTCTTTCACAAGAGTGCCTGTTTACCAGGTTTTCACCCTTTGTTTTTATTGTACTTTGTTTTTGCTTTTTCTGGATTTTTTAATTTTTTTGTTTGTTTTTGGGCTTTTTCCGTGCACTAGGCTACTTTAAGTATAGTATCTTTTCAGATGGATGCTGTTAGTTGGTTCGTCGAGCACATCTCCTTCAGAATTTGTTAGCTGATAAGAACCTAATCCATAAACTGATATGATAACATAGGGACCCAACCAGTTAGGTTCAAATTTCCCTTTCTTTTCTCGATCTTGCTGATTTCTTGGATTTTCTTTGAGTACTAGGTCACCAACCTTGAAGTTGCGGGGAATGACCTTGTGATTGTAGCTCCTGCACATGCATTGCTGATATGCTTTGAGATGAGTATAAGCATGTTGGCGTCTTTCATCTAATAGCTCAAGTTCTTGTAGTCGGTTGACTCGATACTCTTCATCTGGGATTAAGCCTTTCAAAGAGACTCTGAGAGATGGGATCTCTACCTCCAGGGGTAAAATAGCCTCTGATCCATAAACCAATGAGTATGGTGTTGCTCCGATAGGTGTGCGGATGCTGGTCCTATATGCCCAAAGTGCTGGATTGAGTTGCACATGCCAATCTTTGCCTGCATCATTCACTGTTTTCTTGAGGATTTTCAGTATTGTCTTGTTAGATGCTTCCACTTGACCATTGCCCTATGGGTAATATGGTGTAGAGAACCTATGTTGGATTTTGAATTTTTCACATAGTTCTTGGACATCTTGATTCTTGAAGGGTCGTCCATTATCTGTAATGATTGAACTTGGAATACCATATCTGCAGATCAGATAATTGAGGATAAAAGAGGCAATTTGTTTCCCAGTCACTGTGGTCATGGGAACGACTTCTATCCATTTGGTAAAGTATTCTGTTACTGTTATAATGAACTTGTGTCCATTTGAAGATGAAGGAGGAATTTTGCCAACGAGATCCAATCCCCACTGACAAAAGGGCCATGATGTTGTAAATGGCTGCAGTTCTTGTGCTGGTGCATGTATCAAATTACCATGGATTTGGCATTTAGGACATTTCTTGGCAAAGTGATATGAGTCTTTCTCCATTGTAGGCCAGTAGTATCCCATCCTTAGAAGCTTTTTAGCAAGAGTAGTGCTGCTTGAATGTGTGCCACAAATACTTTCGTGAAGCTCGTGTAAAGCCAAATCAGAATCATTACGATCAAGACAACGAAGAAGAGTACCATCAAGACCTCGACGATACAAAGTATCAGCGGTAAGGGTGTAACGGGCAGCTTGTCGGATAAAGTTACGTTTTTGGTTACGGGATTGGTCAAGGGGTAAGATATAATGTTTGAGGTAGTCGTGTATTGGTCCATATAATGAAGAATCTGAACCAGTCAAGGCATAGATAACATGGGATTCAAAGTGGTCATAGGCGGGGGAGAACAGTTGCTCTACTAGGAACTCATAACGACTTTGTTGCTCTGGAATTTGTAGTAATGAAGCGATTATAGCCATTGCATCGGCTGCTTTGTTGTTCAACCTTGGTATTTGCTCGAAGGTGATGTGCACAAAATACTGTTTGAAGTCATCCACCATTCATTTGTAGGGTAGTAGCTTGTCGTCCTTTGTCTGATAGTTGTTATTGATTTGATTAATGACCAGTTGTGAGTCTCCATAGACTTTTAACTCTGTGATTTTCCATTCTACGGCCATTTTGATACCTATGACCAGTGCTTCATATTCAGCCACATTATTTGTGCATGGAAACATAAGTCTGTATGATCTTGGTATAGTGTGTCCTTCAGAAGTGATGAATAGAATGTTGGCACCGGAACCATGTTGTGTATAGGATCCGTCAAAGTATAGGGTCCAGTGTTTGGTAGAAAGAGAAAGCACATCCCAATCTGGAAATTCAACCTCCATGGTTTGTTTGCCTGGTAGCGATGCTTCAGCCAACTGATCTGCAATTGCTTGTCCTTTGATGGCTCATCTTTCTGTGTATTGGATGTCAAATTCACTGAGAATCAAGACCCATTTAGCCAATCGGCCTGTAAGAGCTGCCTTGCTAAGTAGATATTTGAGAGGATCAATTTTTGCAACTAGCTTGATGGTGTGTGCTACCATATAATGTCAGAACTTCTGAGATGCAAAAACCACTGTTAGGCAAGCCTTTTCAATGAATGTATAGTTGAGTTCATAGCCATTCAATGTTCTACTAATGTAATATATGGCACGTTCCTTTCCTTGTTGATCTTCTTGTGCCAATAATGCCCCCAGTGAAATATCTGTTGTTGAGATATATAGAATAAGTGGCTTTCCGGTGACTGGTGGTACTAGAACTGGTGGATTCATCAGATACTATTTGATTTGATAAAAAGATTCTACACGCTTAGCCTCCCATTTGAATGGTACATTTTTGTGTAGCAAATGGTTAAATGGTAGACTTTTATCTGCTAGCTGAGCGATGAATCGCCTGATTGATTGAAGTCGTCCTTGTAGAGATCTGAGTTGACTGATATTCTGTGGTGGTGGCATGTCCATAATGGCCTGTACCTTTGCTGGATCAACTTCAATACCCTTAGTTGAGACTATGTAGCCTAGTAACTTGCCTGATGTAACCCCGAAGACACACTTCTTAGGGTTAAGCCTGACTTGGAATTTCTTCAATCGACAAAAAATCTTTGTTAGGATACCAAGGTGTTTTGCTCTGGTGAAGGATTTAGCTAGTAAGTCATCCACATAGTCTTCCATAAATGTGTGCATCATGTCATGGAAAATTGTGGTCATTTCTCTTTGATAAGTGGCCCCTGAATTCTTTAAGCCGAAAGGAATAACATTCCAATAGTACGTTCCCCAAGGACAGGTGAACGCGGTTTTATCTTGATCTTAAGAAGCTATCTTGATTTGATTATAGCCTGAGAAACCATCCATTAGTGAGAGCATTGCATGGCCTGCTATGAGATCTACAATGATGTCGATACTGGGTAAAGGAAAGTCGTCCTTCAGACAAGCTTTGTTGACATCTCTGAAGTCAGTGCATATTCTGATACTTCCATTTGGTTTTGATATTGGAACGATGTTGGAAATCCACTCTACATAGTCAATGGGTCAGATGAATCTGACGTCTAATAATTTCTTTAGTTCAGTTTTGACCATGAGTGCCACCTGTGGATTCATCTTTCGTAGCTTTTTCTTGACTGGCTTAACTCCTGTAGAGATGGACAGATGATGCATGATTAAGTGTGGATCCACTCCAGGCATATTAGCATATGACCAAGCAAAGTTTATTTGCTGTTCCTTAAAGAAGATAATGAATGTCGATCTTTCTTCCTCTGTCAGAGATTCTGCAAGGTGTATGTTTCGGGCTGCTTCTGTGGTACCAATGTTGATTGATTGAGTGGGCTCAATCAATATGGGCGATCACTCATGAAAGTGCTCAGGAAGAGTGTCAAGTCTCCCATCGTTAGGTGCCTTAAAAAGGTTTTCACCCTCCGATACGTCCTTTATTTTTACTTTTTTATGATCTAGAGCTGCCATTGACTGGTTTTCAGCATTAGATTCTTTATTTGGTGCATTTTTGCGACTGAGAGACTTGGCACTCCCGGATTGACAGATATCATTATTTTGTTCACTGGTAGAGCCCATTTCTGGATTTACGGTACATAGGTAATGGACAATAGATGCATAATCTGGGAAAATTGGTATATCATTCGTTTCAGGTTCATCCCAGTCGATGAGGTCAGGAAAGACAAGTGGTAATGAATCGTTGGGTGGATCAAGTTCGGCTACTGTAAGTGTTAGGATAGAGTTTTCATCATGATGGGTCTTGGGTTTAAAGAATTTTAGGATTTCGTCGAGGTCCTCGATGGTATTATCCTCTACATATACTTGCTCATAATGTTCCTATTCGCTTTCCTCGGCATCATAGATATTATGTGGTCCAAATTCAAGAGGTCTATCTTCTGCGTTATGTTCTTCCTGAGAAAGGGATATAGAATCAGTATCATCCAGGATATCAGTAGTAGCATTGGAGCAGGTACCCCATTCATATTCATTGAAATCTATCTCATAGGCATCATCCCAGATTCTATCTATGCTGTAAATAGGTATGTTGTATGGTGAAAACAAATCTTTGATGATGGATACCATTTTGATGGTTTTTGTAGATTCTGTATCAGATCCGTCTTCTACTTGTTGGATTTGTTCATAGACTGTGCTTCCTCGAGGAGGAATAACGGTATTTGGAGATGACCTGATTTGTTCTTGAGATATTGGTGTTTGAATATGAGATACTGCTGCAGATAGGGCCTTTTTATGACTTAGAAGCTTTTCCTGATGTAACTTCTGATCTTGACGTTCCCGTGCCTTGCGGATTGTTTCTGCTGATTCAAAAAGTGCTTCCTGCCAGGATTCTTCTTTGTACTATGTCTTTACTTTCCATTGAGGTTTGATAGGTGGGTGTGGCGGTCGTTTCAATAGGAACGTGAGTTCAAAACCCAATCCTGCTTTGTTTCTGCTAGGTTGTGAAGGAAGATCTATAGGTTCAGTGACTCCTTCTTTGCGTTTGCCAATAGGTCCTTTACCGCCATATCCCATTTGCTTCATGATTAAGTAGCCTTTTCCATACATGTGTGTTGGTAGAACAATGTCCAGAGCGGCTACTCTATGATTTTCTTCTTTATCTTTGTATAACCAGCTAAGAACGTCCTTGTCCTCTGATTCATGTGCTAGAGTACCCAATTGGATGAAGGTACCATCAAATTTAGTGATGGGTTGAGTAGCCAGTTGTGTTGATGTAGTAGGCAAACCATGTGATCTAGGTGATGTTGGCAATTTGGCCAAGCATAAAGGTTCCAAAGAGTATTGACCCATGCCTTGGTCTTTGATTTGCATTTTCTGCTTGAAGTCTCCCCATAAGGAGTTGGGCTTTGCTATTTGGGGATCTGATGTCAAGGATTGCTGCTTTTCTCTATTATGAGGAACCAAACTGTCTTGGGCTGCCCCCATTGTGTTGCAATGTTGAAATGGATTGTGATCAGCAGATATGGAGATTTCTTATCCATCATAAGGAAACTTGACACACTGGTGATATGTAGAAGGTACTGCTTGCATTTCATGTATCCAGGGTCGTCCTAATAAGATATTGTAGGTGAGATCAATATCTAAGACTTGACAAATAGTATCCTTTTGTACTGGGCCTACTTGAATAGGTAATATCACTGTGCCTTTAGAGGACCTTTCTTCATCATCATATGCTTTTATGGTAATCTTTTTGCAAGGATCAATAGATTCTTCTGAGAAGCCTAATGCACGGATAAGCTTTAAAGTACATATATTAAGTCTGGCTCCTCCATCTATTAGGACTCTTTTGACTCGGTGTTTGCAAACAATGACTTCAATATGGAGAGGAGTATTATGTGGATGGATCAAGGAAGCATTGTCATGCTCGGAGAAGGTGAGGTTATGAGGTCCTGTCATATGGGCGACCATGGCTTGAAATCTGTCTGTATCCAGATTTTGAGGTACATTGGTTTCCAATAGTGCTTGTTCCAATATGTCTTTGTGCTTTGGTGATAGTTTCAATAATTCTAGGATAGATATCTGAGTTGGAGTCTTGCGTAGTTGGCTAACCAAGTCATATTGGATTTTGGGTGTGGTTAATGCAGGTGCAGTATGTCCCTTCAAGACATATTTCTGAGTTTGGGTCGTTACATTAACAGATTCATGATCACGCTGATCTCGGATAGTGATGACATTTACTTGATGATCTTCAGCTGATATGTGGTTGATGGTGTTGTTGTAGATGTGATTAATACAAGCTCCTTGTGTATCATCTGAAGTGGATGCTCCATCTTTGTTGTAATTTGGGAGAGGATTTTTAAAGTCTCTGTGATCACCATTTGTTTTAAGTCCATTGACCGTTAAGTCACCTCGATCAATCATGTCTTGTACTATGTGTTTCAATCTCATGCACTCGTTTGTTCTATGACCCTTGTTGCAATGGAAATCACAATAGTGTGAATCATTCCACCAAGGTGGTTTGATTGGGGGTTCATAATTGTTGATTGGAGGCAAAGACAGAATCTTGTTTGCCAAAAGTTCTCTGAATGCGGATTCTAATGACTGTCCTAGTGGTGTGAAGATACGCTTTTGGAAATTATTCGTGTTGTTGCGTGAATTGTTGTTAGGTCCCGGATTCATGTTTTTGCTTTGAGTATCATTGGTGTTGTTTGTATTGAGTTGTCCTTGATCAGTGTTTTGTGCATATGTGTTAGCACCAGGAGTAGCATTTTTAGGATTTTTCGTGTTCTGAGGATTTCCAGATAATGCAAGTACTGGTTGCTTTGATTTAGGATCATGTGATTCATTGTTGCCTTCATTTTTGTTTCGAGTCCAAAATTGAGATTTGTCAAGATTGGTGTTGTTCTGATTATTGTAATTTGATGAGTTTGTTCCTTCCTTGTAGAATTTGAGTGTTCCCTTTTTGACACACGCTTCTTCCACTTGAATGCCATTTTCAGTCAATTTAGCGAAAGATGGTATGCATTGAAGTTTTAGTCTGTAACTCATCTCTCCGTTCAAGTTATCGATGAAGATTTCCATTTTCTCCTTTTCAGGAATATCGCGAGGATATCTAGATACCATGCATCGCCAGTGTTGAAGGAACGCCATGAATGTTTCATTGTTCTTTTGTTTGGTGTTGCAAACATCTAGCATGGTTATGGCATGTTGGATGTTGTAGGAATAGTGGGTGATGAATTTGTTAACCAACTCATCAAATGATCTAACAGGTGGTGAAATTTTGGATAACCATTCCATGGTTTTCCCTCCTAAGCTTCTGGGGAATAACCTCATTAAATAGGTGTCATCATGAGCAAATTCAAGGCTCAGTGTGCAAAATTCCTGAACATGATCTCAGGGATCACCTTTCCCATCATATTTATCAAATTTGGGAACGTCCGAGTTTGGAGGAAAAGGCACCATGTTCAAGCTTCTGTCAAATGGATAAGGACAGATTTCGTTTAAAGAGTACTGCACTGTTGTCCCTTGTTGCATAACCTGTATTTGTCTTTGCAACATTTGCATTTGTTGAGTAAGGGCTGCCAAGGGTATATTGTCTTGTCGAGGAAAAAGTTCTTTCCTTGTAGTGGTTCTCAGCTGAAAAGGTGTGGTAAATGGTATATGTTGCTCTGGTGTTTCTAGCTCAGGTATACGCATTTCGGGTATGCGTTGTTCTGGAATGTGTTGTTCAAAGGTATGTTGTTCAGGTATGCGAGTTTCCTCTTCTCTGTGTTGTTCTTGATATGCATATTGCCGAGATCCAGTTTGAAAAATATTTGGGTCGAAATCTTCAGGAAGTTTAATGCCCTTGCTTGTGAGCATTGACAGATATTTTTCTTTGTCATTTTCCATGAGTTTTTCGACAAGTTTTTGGAAGGAAGGATTTTCTTGACATTCTCGAAGAAGTGCTTCAGTAATTTCAGGTTCTTCTACGGGTGGAACTTCAAAAGGATTTGATAATCTATGATTCATACTTGATTCTGCATGTGTCTCGCTTTGTTTGTCTCGTTGAGAGCGAGTAACAAGCATTTTAGTAAAAACTTTCAGTGATGAAAGGGACAAAAGCCTCTTCGATGGGTTGCTCAGGTGTTGGTGGTTCTGGTTGAGATGTGTTATATGTGATGCACTCATCGGGAAAGAATGCTGGATTGATTTTCCCGCTGCGGTTTATGGTTTGATTAAAAGCAGACTTTTGATAGTATGCCCTTGTCTTCAAAGGTTCCTTGTCAAATTCGCTAGATTTGTTTTGGATGTAACGTTTGACGTGATGAAGGAATACCCGATGAGATTTGAAGAGTTGACGATTGATGTATAAAAACTTATTCCTCTTGATGAATTTGGAAAAACTAGGTTGTTGTTTCTTCAACGTGATGTTATGATAGAGGTTCTTTCTTCTCATAATAAGGGGATTAGTCATGCATGAGTGCTCAATGATTTCCTTTGATGTGTTTGGATTCAGTTGATTCTTGTTTTGAAAATTTTCAAATCTTACTTTATTAGAGTGAAGGTTTAGATGCCCCTTCACGATAAAGCGTGTCAAATGATATGGATAAAAGCTTCCCGATCTGGAAACTAGATTTGACAATTTGAGAATTTTAAACAAGTGTTTTGAGATAGAGATCCGTAAGATGGTAAAGGATTTTGTTGATACTGATGATGAAATCTCTAGATTATGATAGGAGAGACATCCTCTATTGTGCGATTTCTTTAGGATTCTGACAACTTTTGTTTTAACACAAATTGAGCTCAAGAAATAGTTTTAGTGGTTCGTTTGTCACTCTGGCTTGATGAAAACTGGTTTTTTGATGAAAAAGGCTTCTAAAAATGTTTTTGAAATTTTCAAATTTTTCTTGGTTATTTTTTTGCTCTCTGTTTTCTTGTTTTGGATCACGCGCTAAAACAGAGTCTACATGTGCTACTGAATTTACCTGATGCGCTAAAGGAATGAGCACATGCGCTAATCTGCCCCTAGACACACGCTAAAGTTTGGATTTTGGAAAATGGCGGTCTAACAGTTTCAAAAGTTTATGTGCTATCCTGGGTTTTCGACGCGCTAATTGTTCGACCTTATGCGTTAAAATTTGGTTTCCATGCACTAAAATTCAGGCTGTTGAAAATTGTTTGGAAAAGCTACGCGCTATACTGAGCTTGTCATGCGCTAAATTTTAGACTTAATGCGCTAATTCTTGGTTCCCACGCGCTAAGAGGTTGCTGCCACACGCTAGACTGCCCTGATTTTTCCGTTTGGGTGATTTTTTGAGGATTTTGAATTTTGTTGAGAAACTTCTGAAATAATAAATGCAAGCACGACACAAAAAATATAACCATTTTGCCTAATCTAACAGAAAGTGTATGTTCTGCGAGGATGTGTTCAAATCCCCAATGTTTTAATAGGTTTGGATACAAGTAATACACTTCAGAAAGACTCTTTATTCAAGGGTCATAAATAACATCATAGCCCACTAGTCTCGATACTCCGTAAGCTCAAACAACCGTGTCACCCCCTAGAGGGCGCCCATTTTTTTGCCTTTTGCCAGAAATTAGCCCAAAGTGAATTGCTTCACAGTTGAGTAGTTATCCTGGGAGATATATGGTGAGTAATCTTGGGGTCGGATTCTTCCCCACCCTTGCACTATGATGTTATAAATGTTTGGTTACTGACTCAGTTCAAAGCTTCTAATTCTATGGTTCGTAATCAGGCTTCCCGTTTGGCTGTCAGTGATAAACTCCCTCAGGAGGCTTCCCAACCTTTAGAACAAAGGCTTTACGTATCTCAAGGATACTGGAGGAAGGCTAATCACTGCACGCAACCATTGAAAGGGACTTTCGTCACCCTCCACTTTTGATTATAGTGGGTTGGAACACTTGGCATCAAAGTCGTTCCCCACTTAGGTCGTTCCCTTCACACCGGCCATAAATGGCTTTAAGAGTTGATTGCAACTCCTCGGGAAGGCAGGCCTGCTAAAGGTTTTAATGCTTGAATTACTGAAAGCTGTAAGAGTGGTCTGGATTTTTGATCACCCAGTTAAGGGGAGAGCATATACCTTCCACTTTCGAGACAAGGCAAACAAAGTTCTTTTTAACCTTCAAGACAATGATTTTCTAACTTCTATTTGGAGATGTTGCTCCAACAAGCATGATGTTCTTTTTTACTTTTAAAAGAAAAGATTGTCTGATATATAAAAAGGAAATGGTCAACAAAGAAAATTTTCCGATTTGGAGGTCAACAAAAAAAATCGTTTTTAAAATAAAATTCCTCGCCCTACCTGCAAGAAACCATTAGAATCCTACAAGCAAACAAAAGAGATAAAACGTCAGGTGATTTGGGGGACTTCTACAAGTCTAAAATTTCAATTCAGTTACAATAATTTTTTATTTTTTTTAATCCTCTATCTGCGATGCGCTATAGAACAGACTGTACATGCTACAATAAAAGCCAGATGTGTTACCTTTATGTTCCTCTGCGCTATATTGTTGCTGGGATGCGCTACTCTGTGAATTGGAAGCACTACTCTGTTCCTTTTCTTTCTCCCGTGCTCAGTTCTGCAGGAAAATTTGAAATATGATGCACTAACTTTTGAGTTTAACGCACTGGATTATGGACTATAAGCGCTAAACTGGGGATCGGATGCGCTAATATGGTAACTTGATGCGCTACTCTGTGTTTTTCCCGCGTCGAGACCTACAGGAAATATATCAGTGGGGTTACGCGCTAAATGATGGTCTTTAAGCGCTAAAGTATAGAGCCCACGCGCTAAACAGTAAGCGGGATGCACTAAACTGTTATGTGGATGCGCTAGGGAATGTTTCCCACGCGCCAATTCCTGTTTCCTGTGGACCTGCAAAAATGATTAATTTCAAAAACTGATTTGTTATTTGGGGTCGGGCCCCACGGTGGGCACCAGAAATGTATGCGGGAAAAGTGGGCTGATAAAACTAAATATGTGAAAATATTGTTAAAAACTTGTCCACATACACACACAGGACTTCTTGGTGCAAGTTATGGAGTAACGTAGTATTACTCAGCTTCCCAAGGAGGGTCCCATGGTTCTCTATCTCACAATGTCCCTCAAACCAATGTTTTTGCTCTCAGATCACTAAGCAAAATGGTTTAGGGATGGCAAATGCAAGAACGAGGGATGCTTTGATAGTTTTTAATATGAAAGGTATGCTAAGCTACGCCTGATCTTAGAAATGCAATAAACTAGATGATAAGATGACAAGATTAGTATGAATAATATCCTAGCATACTATATTTAGTCTATGATCGAGCTAAAATGATAAAGAAAGTACTCTAAACATGCATATTTAGTCTATTTCCTGATTTAAAGAGAGGCTAAATGATGAGCATATATGAAATGAAAGCTTGAATATATTTGAGCATAAGTGTGATGCTACAAATTTGAAGGATGATTGTTAAGAATGGAGGAATGAGAGCTCTATTTATAGCATAAACAGGGCAATGGATGGTTAGGATTGAAAGGTTTAATCAAGGGCTAAGTTTGAAAGTTGGGGATTCATGTGCACAATTGGCACCAATAAAATGGTGACAAGTGTCAACATAAGATTGGGTTGAGAGAAGAGGTTGGAGGCATTAAAGGCCTGAGAAGACCTCATGGTTATCTAAAGGCTAAGGGTCAAGTCTAAGTTAGACTTACCCACTGGATTAAGAGTTAATCCAAGGATAAGCCTTTGTGCAAATGATTAAGAGATAATCATGGTCAAAGCATTAATGGCCTGATGAGACCCTTGGGTTGGGTAGAGGTTGAGTCAAAACAAATGTTTTAACCATGTGGGAGGGTTTGAGTTAACCATTGATGGTTATTGGAGACTTTGGGGATTAAGTGGTTGAAGGTTGGAAGCCTTCAATGGTTTTCAAAGACTTTGAGGATTTAGTGGTTGAAGGTTGAAAACCTTTAATGGTTATCAAAGACTTTAAGGTTTTTGAGAAGTGACTTCCCTTTGCTTAGGGATGTGACAAAGTTTAGAGGAGGGTTAGGTTAATTAGAAGCGATTAGAAGATTCTAGAAGGGATTAGGAAGGGGTTTGGGATTTTGCAAGTGGATGGGGGGGGATAATAGGATTTAAATTGAATTAAATGATTTTATTCAATTTGATTGCAATTTGGAGAAATTAATTAAATTAGATTTATTCAATTTAGGATAACTATTTAATTAAATTTGAATTTAATTAAAAGTGGATAGGACGATTTATTTGAATAAAATGATTTATTCATTAAATGGATATAGTGAATTTTATTTAAATAAATTGAGTAATTTATTTAATAAAATAGAGGAATGCGGGTAATTTAATTAAATTGGATTTAATCAAATAGAGAAATGAACATAAAATATTCATTTGGGAATGTGGTCATTTTTATATGTCTACAACTTGAGATCGGAATATGGGATGAAGTTGTGCACTTGGATCTAGCAGTAATATGTCGAGATGAATTCGCACTGTGAATTTAAAGAAAATCTGTCGGGCCAATGGTGGGAATGTACACAGTCCTCCAAAAAATTTGCGAAATGAAAAGGGTTTTTCCGCCTTTGCAAATGAAGCCCGAATTTGAAAGTACAGTTGTGCGCCTACAACCTACATATAGAAAAGAGATGAAAATGGGTTGGGATTGGGGGTTTTCCTTTAGATCAAACCTCAATTTTGGAATTAACCAAGTAATGAAAGAAAGTACTTGCAAGTAGTTGTAAATGAAAGACTGAATTGTAAATCACCTCAAGGCAGGTTGTGGTAGCAATGTTGATAGAAATGATTGTGTTGAATTATATGTTAGAATAAATCTCCTCTTCAATGGTTGAATCCTTTACTTGAATGTAACACCTAACCTTGAAGGGAGACTTGAGAATGCTAGAAAAGAATGCTTGAATGATCTTGAATGCTTGATCGCTTATGCAACTTGACACACTCCAATCTTATCCAACTTCCACTTATGCAAATGAGAGGATGAATGCCCCTTAAATACATGTTATTGGATTTGATTTTCATCGTGGGTTGACATGGGGGGATTTTCTTGCTTGAGGCACAACCAACAATGCAACACTAGAAAGGGTCTTGCCCCAAAATATGATAGGGATAGGGGTGCTATACCCTTGTCCTTTGAGGATGAGGGTGCCACACCCCTTTCCAAGGGGGGATAGGGGTTCCATACCCCTATCCTACCCCTTTCTCTAGGGAAAAGTGTAGATGGGGTGATGTAGAGGCCAAGAAAGAAGTTGTTTTCGCAAGTTGAGGAATCTCCGGTCTTTGATCAGGCTAGAGGATTCAAATTTGAATGTGTGAGGATCCTAATACAATAAAAAATTGATAGGGTTGCAATTTTATGACACTACATGAATAAATATCTCCTTGGAGGTTGTGTAATCCTTCTCTTTGTTCCTATGATTGGGGGACATTTATTTCTCCTATCCTTTCTAAGGATCTACTTTTTCTTTGTTGAGTGGTGTTTTCTTATGATACGATGTCATTCCTTGTACGAAGTTGTTTGTTTTCTCAAGGATTATTTCTTATGCAAGAGGTGTGTAACCTTGATTAAAACCTCTTCTTCACTTGTAAATGTATATCTATTTTAAACAAACCCCTCACTTTGGGTCTAAAGTGTGTCATACTTCATCAACAATCCCTTTCACTTAGAAATAGGAGGAAGGTATGCATTCTTGTTCTCCTTCCTCTCTTTTGGTCGATGGTGTTATTTTTTCTCAAAAATATCCTCTTGGAGGAATATTTCTTTAAGAAAAGATCTCTTCTTGTCCAAGGATTCACTTTATGCTCATTGCCAAATATCTCTTTTTAACTATCTTTTGCCTTGCTTATAAGAGTAATGCCTCTTTAGCTTGGATTTATGAATATTGTTTCCTAAAAGGATATCTCCTTGGTGATTGAAGTTGTTTATCCTTGATTCTAACTTCCTTAAGATATCGACATAGGGTTTTCATATTTCCCTCTTTGTACTATATTTTTGCATGTGTTTACATAGGGTGTTCATTCTCAAAACCATACAAAACAAAGTCTTGTATGAGATGCTTCATTCCCAAAATAGATGCAACATTTTTATGGCTTATATAAGGTACACATTATTGAAACCAGACAAAACAAATTCTTATATGAGATGTTCCCGAAACTAGACATTTTTCATTTTCACTTCATGTCTTATATAGGTTGTTGTATTCTCAAAACCAGAAAAAACAAAGTCTTATATGAGATACTTACCTTTTGAACCTAGACAATAGAATATGTAGTAGGATGAGTGGAATTAACAAAATATAGCTAGAATATTTTGACTCTCCTCCCCAACATGAATCACCTAGAAAAACACAGCTAGTCTATGGTATCCATGTCCTCTCTTGATCTTCCTCTCATTGATCTCCTAGCATAACACAACTTGCAAGCCCACAACATCCATGTTTCCCCTTTCTTCTCTACATGAGAACATAGCTTTTCTATTTGCGGTTCATGGTTTGATTCATGCTCTTTCTCTTTCTATGTTATCACTTGTGTCCTTATGATGGCATTTCAAGAATGATATTAGTGGTTGAGACACTTTGATTATTGAGGTCTCTTCAACTAGTTGACTTGAGCTCTTGTTTTGGTCTTTTGTCTTTTTGTCTTTGTTTGCCTTTTTCTGGTATTCTTTTTTTGGTCTTTGTCTTGTTTTGTGTGTCCTTGCATGAGATTGTGTGGGTTAAGATCCTAAGATTGGGGGCTTGGTTCCTCAAAATTCATGATGTCATATCTCCTTGTGATATTTCTCCTAATTGAGCATCTCTCTCATCTTTCTATTTTACTAAGAGTCTTTGCATAGGCTCATACTCCCATTAAAGTGGGGGTTAAATCTAGTGTTGTAAATTGTCATTGGTCTAATTTACACCTCTTGTTTGTCCTCCCACTTTAGCATGTCCTATCCTCATCCCTTCTCTAGGTCTGTTCAGGCTTGATTATCCAACTTTCATGTCATGTACACCCTCTAGTGGGTCCCACTGTGGGATTCCCTCCCTTTTGTCTACTTGTTTTGGTCCTCTTTTTAGAAGGACCAAGGCACCCCAAAATGCATTGGTCCCTCTCAAAGTAGCCCCAATTTGAACTAGGTTAGGTGTATTATCTCTCTGACATAATTTGATTCTTGAGGCTACACATGACCATTGGATGTCGGCCTAATCGGTAAATTACCTAGGAGTCCCTATACAAAGTGATCCAATCAATTGATTTTAGTTCTAAGACAACCCCTATTATTCATGCTTTTTTTAAGCAATCATCATCAAGCATCTTCAAAGATTTTGTTGGCAAATGCACACTCCAATGAGAAATTGTAGGTGATTGAAGGTATTGTCATTTATGACAACCTTACAATCTTGTGATACTGGTAGGTAGACACAGGCACCGACAGACTCTACAGTGGCATACAGATCACCGACACCAAAAAGAAGATTACCAGCACCCTGGCCGACAAGAATTTTGTATAAATATATTTTGTGATTAATTGTAAAATCTTTTGTAAGATGACTTGGCAAATTGTAACATGAATCATATAAGTATGAGATCATTGTAGATCATTTAGTAAGTGTGAGATATGAAAAGATAATAGCAGACCTAATGTGCAAATTATTGGGATAAGGGTTTATGTATATTGCAGAGCTTAAATCAGTACTGAATCTAGCATAGTCGATGTTGATCTGAAGCAGTACAAGACATTGGATTTGTATAATCCAATTTTTTAAGTTAGTGTGACTTCTTTTGTAATTGAGCAATGAGCTCTAGTTACTTGGCCTTCCTACATGTGCAGGCCCCTATTGTAAACAGTAATATTCCCTTATTGGCCAGTAAGTGAATATTGTGGGTCACAAATCCCATTGAGGTTTTTCCCACACTGGGTTTCCTTGTTAAAATAATGTGTTATAGTGTGTTTCTTATGTTGTGGTTGTTGTTCTTCTTTATTGCATTATTTCTAGTTTACCGGTACACAGTTTTGAAGTGCTTTTCATGTTATAATTCAAGTAAATTCACTTACTAGTCAGATACTGATTCACCCCCCCCCCCTTTCAGTATCTTTGAGAATCCTAACAATTGGTATCAGAGATTGGTCCTCTATTTTCAAAATCCTAATAGCTTGAGGAAGATCTTGACACCGGTAGAGAAGGAAAACTTAAGAAAGCAATTGGAAATAGCTCTTTCAAACTATGATGCAGAAAAGGTGAAGAATATCAAACTTGAAGATGATCTGAAGGCTGCATAGGATATCATTCAAGGACTTTAAGAAAATTTCATTATAGTAAGGAACAAAAGAAGAGAACTTTGTGAAAAGATGCAGAAAGATGAAGATGAAAAGGAAACTCTTAATGATTTGGTAAACAAGCTGAAACAAGAAAACAATATAATGAAGAATGAAATGCAAGATATGACTATGAGATTTTGTAAATAAATTGAAGATAGGAAGAAGAATGAAGAGGGCTTGGTTAAAAGACTAAATGATGCTGGAAATGAAAACACAAGACTTAGTCATGAAAATGATATGTTGAAGACATATTTGATGCATACACAAAATGACACAAATGAACTCATGAGACAGAAAGGAATCTTGGAGAGTGAATTGGCTACTACAAATCAACACAAGGAGAAATTCAAGAAAAGTTCAGAGGAACTTGTTGACATACTGAAGAATCATAAACCTAATGGTGATACAAATGGCATTGGCTTTGAAGTTGGTGAAATCTTTGGTACTGCAAACAATCATGATCATAGTAAACCGGTAAGACAACTTAACGCTTACAAATTTAATGGGAAATTATTTAACTGTAATAACTATGGTCATAGAGAAAATCAGTGTAGATCTAGAAATAATCAGAACACTAATATACCCACCGGTCAATGCTCTAAGTGCAACAAAACTGGTCATAATTCATAAAATTATAGAATGAATGTAAGATGTTATGTTTGTGGAAGATTTAGACACTTATCTAATAAATGCAGAACACATACTAGCATAGGATATGGGAAAGCTATTCAGAAAAAAAATGTGACTTGTTATGCTTGCAACAAAATTGGACATATTGCAAAATTTTGTAGAAGTAAGGCATCACTAGCAAATAACAAAGGTCCTAGCTTGAAAGGTAAAGAATAGGTTGAAGAGGTAAAGCAAGAATTCTCAAAGCAATGGATTAGAAAGTCAAATCAGAATGTTGATGGGAATACTCCTCCACCAAGAGAACAAAGTATCACTCCACCGACAGGAGACTCTTCATCTAACTGAAGTTAAATCCTTTGAGGGTTTAGCAACAAATTGAAAAACATGCTATTATACCCTCGGTTGATGGTGAGAAGTTGAATTACTTCTTTACTGACAGATGAGTTAAGTTGTGACTTAACCGGCAAGCATTAAATGTGGTATTTGGAGAAAATAAAATTATAAAGAAAGTGTTTTGGCTCCTTTTTCATTCACCGAGCATTCAAATCTTCAAGAGCTCAAAAATTCCCAAGCAGAGGCATCCTTAGCGAAAAAGTGAAGTAGTTCATCCAAGCACTCATCCCTAAGGAAGATTGAGGTATTTATAACTATGGCTTCCTCATCTACACCTGAATTTATTGCAAACCCTACTGTGATTGAAGTTATCAAGCGCCCTCGACCCATATTTAAGCTTGTTCCCGAAATTGTGAAGAAAGATGATACCATAGGTGCATTTTCAAAAATACCTAAGGGAGTAGTATATGCTAAAGATCCTAGAATATAAATACATTGTCATATAGAGGAACTAGGAGAGGATGAAATCAAGAACATGTATAGTATTGTGATTTATGATAAAAATTGTAATATCAAACTCGAACACAAGGTAGTAAAAACCCTAGGTTTTGTGGATATTCTTAGCATCCCTGATTTTCTTGAAGATGCGATAAGAATAGTCCTAAGCAGAGTCCATGGTGAATTATTTTGGTTGGATTCAATTCATAAGATCACCAAAGAAGCAGTTAAGGTAGTAACAGGGTTATCTTCCACCAGTAGCAGACTTGACAGAACTAAAAGAGTCTCAAATGTCACAATGATGGACCTAACTGGTGCAACATTTGACAAAAGGTCTCTAAGGGTAAATGATGTGAAGGACATCAATGTCATATTTGTCAGTATGATTTTAGGCTACAAAGCTACACATGCAAATAGGTTAAACTCAATATCTAGCCTATGTATTAAAAGTGCATATCACATGGTTAATGATAATGCTAGAATAGATGTGTGTGAATGGCTCAAAGATGAATTAATAGACAATCTGAAGAAGATCAAAGGAGATAAGAAAGGAACTTTTAGATTTGGAAATTTGCATGTATGTTTAATGTTGTATATTACTAAGCAAGTACCCAATATTGGTAGGAGAGATTTTGGCTTTGATATACTGGTAGGAAAGCAACTATTGGATTTATTAAACAACATGGGAGAAAACAGAGAGAAAAATATAAACAAACATTTTCAAGCACTAAAGGCTCGAATGAAGACAAGAATAAGGCTGTCTTGGGCAATTGTGGATAAATATCAAAAGGAAATATGTTTTGTAATCAAGAAAGATGAAATCTGGATGGAGGCAGTTGTCCCTAGAACTATCTGGGTAACTAAAATGGGGTATGAAATAGATGATAACATCATTGAAACTTATGCAAAGGCCCTCCTTGAAGCACCAAAGGAACCCTATGAGAAAGTCTTTGGGAATGCAGAAATAATTGAGAGTGGCATTCAGTCTAGGAAAAGAGTTAAGAAAGTTGAACAAACAGTAAGGAAAGGCACTAGACAAGCAAAATCAATTAAGGAAGATGTATTGAAGCAAACTGGTATCAAAGAAAGTGAGTTGGAAGGAATTCAACCAGAAACTCATCTTTCACCAGTTGTAACTTCCTCTAAGAGTGATATACCAATGGTATTCAAAAGGGTAGAAAGGAAAAGAAAACCCTCACCAACACCCTCACCTACACCTAGGAGAACAAGACAAAAGCAACAGGCAGTGAGGCCTCCATTTAAGAAGTTAACTCCAAAGAAGAAGAAGGTAAAACAAGATATTGCTCCACTAGACAAACTCCTTAGTGAAATAACAGAGGATGGAAAGTTGAAAATCATTAGCAAACTGTATAACACACTTTCTACTAATGATAAAGAAAGCATAGAAAATAGTGTAATCTTACACTTGGATATATACAAGAAATTTTTGATGAAATACCCAATGATTTGTATAGAAGACTAGAAGCTAGAAGGGTAGCTATTGTTGAGCTGGACAAGAAGATAAAAATTGAAAAATTACTTGCAGTGCATCTAGTAAACTCACTTGATGAGATAGACAAATTAATCAGTGAGGCCAACCAGACAGTATTTTCAACCACTCATCGACATGTAGCACTGATGGCAGGAAGAGTAAATAAAATTTCAGAAGAGACTGCGGACCAATGGGACATATTATTTGTTGAAAAGGAGAAACAGGAAGAACTTATAAGACCTAAGACTATCAGAGTATATCAAAAGGACAAGAATAAGGGGAAAGGTAAGGTAGGTGGACCTCCTAGCCTAAAAATAATAGACAACTTACCCCCACCTCTTTCTAATACTCCACCAACACATACTATTGATAATCAACCGACTACAGAGAGTATGGAGGACTCCTCTAGAGGATACAAATCCTGAGTCAGAGATATTATATGCTATGAATATAGACACCCAAGAGGTGAATATTGTGGTAGATAAAGAAACCACTGAGGATAAGAAGGAAGATGTGGCTACTGAGCCACCAACTACAGATGTGGTGATTAATGTTAGCATAGATATAGAGAAATCGACAGAGGACACCACTGAGAAATCATTTGAAACACTGGTAAATGAAACTAAAAAATAATCAGAGGTAAATACAGAGAAATTGGAAGTACATATAGAAACTAAATCTGAGAAACCGACAGTTGAGAGCTCAGAGAAACCTTCTGAGACATAGATGGAGAAACTAGAACAGAAACAGGTTGAGACATAGGTTCAGACCGAGATAGTGCCACTGACAAAAACTGAAAAGCCTAAACCTTTGCTGATAGAAATGCAAACACAAACTGACCTACCAAAGGTCAAAACAAGTAAGGTTATTACTACAACCGGCAACATAAAGATTGTGAAAATAGTTGGGCAGACATCTAGTACTTCAATAGCAGAATTCTGGCCTACAAATGTGACAGAGGTCTTAATGAACTCAATAAAAAAATCACAGAGTGTAATGCACAAGCCTATAAGGCTATTGATGACACAATTCCTATTCTTAAATTGATAGCACCCAAGTGCATTGTGGATAATAAAGATTCTTTAGGTCAACTAGACACATTGTCTAAATTCATCATCGGTAACATTTTGACAGTTGATCAAATCAATGAATACACATTCAAAGAGAAAATGAATAAGGAGAGAGGAAAATTCTTTGAGGAAATAGTAAAGGAACAAACAAAAACCTTATTACGGACACTAGGAGAAACAATTTTGGATTTCAAGAAACTGTACAGGGATACATGCAAAACCAACATCTTGACAAAGGACATAGATTTGGAGATCAGCAAAATACAAACTGAGATTAACAATATTGCTGACAATCTAATAGGCACATCAGATTCATTTTTGGAAGTAGAAAAGAAAATTGTAGATCTTGAAGAGAAAATTGAGAAGTTAGAAAAGGATAAAGAGAAAATAAAGCATAAGGCAAAGAGCTTAAAATGCAAACTAGGTCCAAAACTAGATTACCTCATTTCTTTGAGAAAAGAAATTTCTGAGGCTCTGGTCCCTGAACTCAAGACACCAGAAGAGAAAATGCACATACTCACCAGTACAGTTCAGAGAACACAAGTAGCATTAACAAATAGCAAAAGATTCAAAGATAGTTTAAATTTGGTTTTGGTAGATCTTTTCAACATTGTAAACCACTGGTTACAAGAATCTAGGTAGGAACCACACTCCACTGGCAACGAATGACAACCTTTGTCATTGATGTCAAAGGGGGAGTAGTGAGATGAGAAAAATGATCATTTCAGGACATCATCAGCTCAGGGGGAGCATACATTTTTGACAACACATTTTTGGTAAGATACTTTGGCAGATTCTTTTTGGACATTATTTTGGATACTTTTTTATTTTTCTCATGAGTGTTGCCATCAATTCCAAAGGGGGGAGATTGTTGGCAAATGTACACTCCAATGAGAAATTGTAGGTAATTGAAGGTATTGTCATTGATGGCAACCTTACAATCCTATGATACCAACAGGCAAACACAGGCACCAACACCGACACTCTACACCAACATACAAATCACCGACACCAAAAAGAAGATTACTGGCACCCTGACTGACAAGAATTTTGCATTAATATATTTTGTAATTAATTGTAAAATATTTTGTAAGCCAACTTGGCGGATTGTAACATGACTCATATAAGTATATGAGATCATTGTGGATCATTTGGTAAGTGCGAGATATGAAAAGATAATAGCAGACCTAATGTGTGAATTATTGGGATAAGGGTTTATGTATATTGCAGAGCTTAAACCAGTACTGAATCTGGCATAGTAGATGTTGATCTGAAGTAGTACAAGACATTGGATTTGTATAATCCAATTTTATAAGTTAGTGTGACTTCTTTTGTAACTGAGCAGTGAGCTCTAGGCACTTGGCCTTCCTGCATGTGCAGGCCCTTATTGTAAACAGTAATATTCCCTTATTGGCCAGTAAGCGAATATTGTGGTTCACAAATCCCACCAGGTTTTTCCCACATTAGGTTTCCTCATTAAAATATTGTGTTATGGTGTGTCTCTTATGTTGTGGTTGTTGTTCTTCTTTACTGCATTATTTCTAGTTTACCGATACACAGTTTTGAAGTAATTTTCATGTTATAATTCAAGTAAATTCACTTACTGGTTAGATACTGATTACCCCCCCTCTCAGTATCTTTGGGAATCCTAACAGATTCAAGGCTTCATATCCATCATTCAAGCATTATGGATAAAACTTATATCAATCTTCATACAAGCATGTGTGTGTGATTAGGGTTTTTCATGTTCTTGTGTTTGGCAATTCGCATGCCATTACATTTAGTATTTTTTATTACATTCAAAGAGAATTGCATAATAATAAATAATTACAAATATGAGGTATATTTCCATGACATTTATTTCACTATTTTCATTATTTTCATTCATGGTTCAAAAATCAGGGTTTGACTTAAAGCAACCCCCTATCCACAACATCTCTCCTTCTCTTTCTATGTGCAGGAAATAGGTTCAAGAGCTATACTTGAGAGTTCTACTAGATCCAATAGTAAGAAACACATCAAATTTTGATGGAGAAAAATTTGAAGGACCAGGGCTGATCTGTTCTACCTGGTCCCGAAAAATCTAGCTAAACTTCTAGGAAAAGGTTCTAAACATCTTATTTTGCCCAGATCTTAGTTTTTGGCTCCATGGGACATCTGTAGCTTATTATTTTTATCAATTTACCTCTATTAATCCCTTATTTTACCCTAATTTCATAATTTACAATCTATTTTAATCTAAAGAGAGGGAAACAAACCCTAACTAGTGAATCTAATCAGAATTTCAACCCTTCTCTTATTTGGATTGAGGATAGATGTATTAGGTTCACCCCTCTTTCAATGTATTGGCTAATTTGATTAATTAATGGTCTCATATTAATTTGGTCAAACCCTAATGCCAAATTATACCTCTCTCTCTCTATATATATGTATATATGTATATATATACATACATATACATGTATATATATACATATATACATACATACATACATATATATATATACATATATGTATATATATGTATATATGTATATGTGTATATATATGTATATATATGTATATATATATATATATATGTATGTATGTGTGTGTATGTATGTATGCATATGTATGTATATGCATGTATTTATATGCATGTATGTATATATATGTATATGTATGTATGTATATCTATGTATATATAAATGTAGAGTCTTAAATTGTACTCCCTTATGTTGGTATTATCGATGACTTCGTCATGTGTTGCATTGGTTTTGTCATTGATGTCAACACTTGTCTTCTTGGAGGTTTAGACTATGTTCATCAGTATGGTTAGTGGCTTATGCACAGCCACCGATATGTGTTCACCAACAAGTTATATGGTTCATCGGCAACAATGATAAATTGGAGATCATTTGGTTATGTTGAAGACATGGATTGGAAGTTTGGATTTGGTGTTTTTCTTATTGGTCTAATTGGATTGACAGATTTACCTTTACTGATAGATAGGTCTAGGATATGGACTGGTACTCCAGATCAGCATGACATGTTATGGAGATTGTTTATTGATTGGATATTGTGGTAAATGTATTGAGTCGACATGTTGTATCACATAAAAACTTATTTGTAATTGATTTAATTGTAATATCTTTAGTAAGCCGACCTATACATTTGGTCTTAGGGTTTGTATAAATGATTGTAAGATCTTATTGAAGATCGGGATATGGTTATGGTATGAGTGTATTCGAATATTGAAGAGTGAAAATAAGCAGATCCTTATGCGAATAACATGGACATTATTTGAAGGTTGAAGAAAGGTTATGAAAGTGTTTTGACACTCATGTTCAGAGCTTAACCGATACTAAATCCAGCATTGGAGATGCTATTTTGAGCAGTACACTATCATTGGATTTAACCATCCAATTGTGTAGTCAATGTGACTCCTATTTTGTGATTGAGCAGTGAGTTGTAGGCAGTTGGCCTTTTTGCATGTGCAGACCCCATTTGTATACACATACCATCTGTAGTAGTATCATCTGATTGTGGGTAAGGTTTCCCACTATGGTTTTTCCTTTATTGGGTTTCCATGTCAAAATCTTTGTGTTATGTGTTGTGGATGTTGTTTCTCTTTCTATTTTATGCATTGAGTTAAACCGACACTGCTATATCTGTTAATCTTTTTTACCGACACTTAAGTTTGGTTTACTGGTATTAAGTTTAAGTTGGAATAATTTGCATTTGGATTGCAATTTATTGACAACTGTTTCACAATTGATTCACCCCCCCCTCTCTCAGTTGTCCTTCCTGGGACCTAACAATTGGTATTAGAGCTAAGTCCTCTTTTTGTGGAAGCCTAACAGCTTGAGGAGATCCTATGGCAGCAAATATTTTCAGGAAGGACAATCTGAAACTTGATGGAACTAACTATGGCATATGGAATATCAGAATGGAAACACATCTAAACTACATTGGAAGAGATATATGGGATGTTACAAAGAATGGCTATGTTGGTCCTTCTGATTCAACCTCATACACCAACATTGGCTAAGGATATGGACAATGACTGCAAAGTAAGAGAAGCATTTCTGAGCACATTATTAGATCAACAAATCATGAGATTATCAGACTGATCTACTGCTAAAGCTATTTGAGATAAACTGGAAACACTGAATGAAGGAGATACCACTATCAAAATTGCAAAATTAGAATGTTACCGGGTCAGCTATGAAAACTTAAAAATGGAAGAAGATGAAAGAATCTTTGCATTTATGGAAAGAGTTAATGAAATTGTTTTAGAAATACAATGCTATGGAGGATCCTTAAGTGAAGATGAAATTATGTCTAAAGTTTTAAGAGCATTGCCTTTGGCTTAAAAAATGAAAGTGACTACTATTAATGAAATGAGAACAATGCCTAATACTTCAGTTTCTAGAGATACTTTGGTTGAAAAACTTTTAGCATTTGAACTTGAGGAATTTGGTCTTGTTGCTACTATAAAGACTGATATAGCTTTTAAAGGATCTTCATCATTTGACAAAACTGATTGGAAAGCACTTTATGCCAAAAAAATTGAATATATGAGAGAAAATGAAGAACTTGAAGAAATTGATGCACTATTTGCAAGGAAAATGCCTAAAGGTCCAATAGGAAGTAAGTACAAAGGTAAAGAACCTTTCAAATGTTTTAATTGCAATAAAGTTGGTCATATGGCTTCTAAATGTCCTGATAGACATGCAAGACTAAGGGAGGAAGCAAAAAGATCATATAAGCTTAACCCTAAATAATAGAGATATAGATTTAAGAAAAAAAGAGATAAGTCAGGTTACTATGCAGTTGAAGGTGTTACAAATGATTCAGATGAAGATCCAACAGATAGCGGATGGGATTTTGTTGCAATGAAAGAAGATCAACCGACACCTATTGTCAAATTGGTAGAGTAGGCACTGGTAGAAAAAAATGAAGAAAATGATGAATGGATTATAGATAGTGGATGCTCGCATCATATGACTAGTGATAAAAGCAAATTCTTATCTTTTCAATAAATTCATGGAGGTCTAGTAAGGTTTGGAGATGATAAAGATTGTTTAATCAAAGGAAAAGACACTATATCTTTGGATGGCAAGCACAATACTGACAATGTTTATTATGTAGAAGGTTTGAAGCATAATCTTATGAGTGTTGGTCACTTAGTTGAAAAAGGATTTCAATTACAATTAAAGAATGGGAAATGCAAAATCATAAACAAAACTTAGAGAAATACCAGTGATAAAACATGTTTGATTGCACACATTGATGAAAGTTGGTTATGGCATAAAAGACTTTGTCATGTGAATTTTGATTGCATTGTAAAGATCAGTTCAACTAAGGAAGTAAGGGATTTACCTAAGATTGTGAAACCTCAAAATCCGGTATGTAAGGAATGTCAAATGGGAAAGCAAGTTAGAACAACATTTAAGAGCATTACTGAAAAATCCAATAGTATTCTTGATTTAATTCATACTGGATTGTGTGGTCTAGCAAGAACAAGAAGTCTACAAGGAGATAGATACTTTATGCTAATAATTGATGATTATTCTAGAATGTGTTGGGTTCCTTTTCTCAGGGAGAAATTAGAAGCTTTTGGAAGATCCAAGATATTCAAGGCAATGGTAGAGAATGAAACCGACAAGAAAATAAAATGTTTAAGATCAGATCAAGGAGGAGAATTTACATTGAGAGAATTTAATGCATTCTGTGAAGTCAATGGACTCAAAAGACAACTATCAGCACCCTAGACACCCCAACAGAATAGAGTTGTGGAAAGGAAGAACAAAACTATTATAGATGCAGCAAGAATAATGTTAATGGAAGCAAATCTACCTCATGTGTACTGAAGAGAAGCAGTCAATATAGCAGTTTATACTTTCAACAGAGTTCACATCAAAAGTGAAACCGGTAAAACCCCTTATGAACTATGGTTTGGTCATATTCCTACTCTTAAGTATTTCAAAATATTTGGAAGCAAATGTTACATCAGAAGAGATGAATATATTGGAAATTTTGATCCTAGAAGTGATGAAGGAATAATTCCTGGTTATTCATCTAAAAGCAAGGCATATAGATGTTATAATAAAAGGTTACAAAAAATCATTGGGAGTACTAATGTGAAGATAGATGAACACTTTAGAGGATATTCAAGATCTGTAGAACCGGCAGTTGAAATGATTATAAATGATCTGACACATATTGCACTTGCACAAAATGAAGATCGAGTCACACCAACATCATCAGAAAACTCAACCGTGACTAAAGAACAATAGCCTGTGAATGTTAATCAGGACAAACCCAAGTATGTAAGATTGAATCATTCAGAGAATCAGATAATTGGAAACAAGAATCAAAGTGTTATGACTAGAGGAAGACTAAAAAATGAAGAGATATGTTTAATTTCTCAAGTTGAACCATCATCTATTATTGAAGCATGTAAGGATGAACATTGGATAAAAGCAATGGAAGATGAATTAGACCAAATTGAAAAGAACAACACTTGGACATTAGTTCCCTAACCTAAAGACAAAAATGTAATTGGAACTAAATGGGTATTTAGGAATAAACTTAATGAAGATGGAGAAGTAATCAAGAACAAAGAAAGATTAGTTTCTAAAGGTTATTCACATAAAGAAGGAATTGATTATAATGAAACCTTTGCACCGGTATCGAGAATTGAGGCACTTAGACTATTTCTTGCATTTGCAGCTCATAAGAACTATAAAGTTTATCAGATGGATGTAAAATGTGCATTTTCTAATGGAGATCTTGAGGAGGAAGTCTACATTGAACATCTTGATGGATTTTCTTTGACAAATAATAAGGATATGGTTTGCTGGTTAAGGAAAGCTTTATATGGATTAAAGAAAGCTCCTAGAGCTTGGCATGCTAGATTGGATAAATATCTTTTGAAGCTTAGTTACACAAAAGGTAATACTGACAACAATTTGTATTACAAAGTTACCAATGATGAAATTTTGGTTATTGAAGTATTTGTAGATGATATCATTTTTGGAGGTGAAGATGGATTATGTAAGGACTTTGCTAACCAAATGCAAAAAGAATTTGAAATGTCTATTATTGGAGAGATAACATTTTTTCTAGGTTTGCAAATTTCACAAACAAATAAAGGTATATTCATATGTCAAACAAAGTACTTGAAGGAACTTTTGAAGAAATTTGGTATGGAAAATTCCAAACCGGTAAGTACTCCTATGACTACAACTGATAAATTGACATTGAAGGATGATTCATCTCCTATTAATCCAACAAGGTACAAATCTATGATTGGAGGTTTACTGTATTTGACACAAAAAAGACTTGATATAATGAATATAGTGTGTATTGTTTCAAGATTTCAAAGCAATCCTAAAGAAAATCATGAATTAGTAGTTAAAAGGATTTTCCAGTACCTACAAGGCACAACAAATCTTGGTTTATGGTATTGTAAAGATGAAAATTTTGATTTATGTACATACACCAATGCAAATTGGGCAGGAGATGTAGATGACAGAAAGAGTACCACTGGTGGTGCATTCTTTCTTGGCAGCAAATTGATTTCATGGATCAGCAAGAAGTAGACTTTTACATCATTATCAACAATAGAAAAAGAATATGTTATAGCAGCAACTAATTGTACTCAGGTATTATGGATTAAATAAATGTTGAAAGATATAAATGTAAAATGCAAAGAACCAATAATAATTTATTATGATAATTCAGCAGCAATTGATATATCAAAGAATCCAATATTTCACTCTAAGACAAAGCATGTTTCTATTAAGTATAATTTTTTGAAAGAGAATGTTGAAGCAAATGAAGTGAAATTGGTTTATGTGAATACTAAAGAGCAAATTGCAGATATCTTTACAAAGCCTTTGCCCAATGAAACATTTGAATATCTCAAAGACCAGCTTGGGGTAATTTCCCCACTAGACGAGACTTAGATGTTGAAGATTGGCATCAAACTGATAGGAACTAACAATAAAATCTTTTTTCCGGCTTTGATGAAGGAGAGCTACTTCTCAGGGGGAGTAGTTGGCAGAATGTTATGTTTTGTTTCTTAACTACTCTGAAATTTGATGTCAAAGGGGGAGAGATATCTATGGAAAAAAATTATTCCTTGAGGGAGAGATTATTCATTGGGGGAGAGATATACTCTTTGGATATATGTATTTTGGTTTTGGTTCTGTAACAAACTTTGTATTGATCTATATTTGGGAGATTGATTGGTTTACTATTTTTGGCACTTAGATGTTTTTCCATCTAGTGTTGCCATCAATGCCAAAGGGGGGGATTGTTGGTATTATGGATGACTTCGTCATGTGTTGCATTGGTTTTTTCATTGATGTCAACACTTGTCTTCTTGGAGGTTTACATTATGTTCACCGGTATGGTTAGTGGCTTATGCAAGTCACCGGTATGTGTTCACCAATAGGTTATATGGTTCACCCACAATGATGATAACTTGGAGATCATTTGGTTATGTCGAAGACATAGATTGGAAGTTTGGACTTGGTGTTTTTCTTATTGGTCTAATCGGGTTGACAAATTTTCCTTTACTGACAGATAGGTCTAGGTTGTGGACCGGTACTCTAGATCAACACGACACATTATGGAGATTGTTTAGTGATTGGATATTGTAGTAAATGTATTGAGTTGACATGTTGTATCACATCAAGACTTACTTGTAATTGATTTAATTGTAATATCTTTAGTAAGCCGACCTATACATTTGGTCTTAGGGTTTGTATAAATGATTGTAAGATCTTATTGAAGATCAGGATATGGTTTTGGTATGAGTGTATTCAAATATTGAAGAGAAAAATAAGTAGATCCTTGTGCAAATCATACAGAAATTATTCAAAGGTTGAAGAAAGGTTATGAAGGTGTTTTGACACTCATGTTCAGAGCTTAACCGGTACTGAATCCAACATTGGAGATGCTATTTTGAGCAGTACATTATCATTGGATTTAACCATCCAATTGTGTAGTCAATGTGACTCCTATTTTGTGATTGAGCAATGAGTTGTAGGCAGTTGGCCTTTCTACATGTGCAGACCCCATTTGTATACACATACTATTTGCAATAGTATCATTTGATTGTGGGTAAGGTTTCCCACCGTGGTTTTTCCCTTACCGGGTTTCCATGTCAAAATTTTTGTGTTATGTGTTGTGGATGTTGTCTCTCTTTTTGTTTTCTGCATTATGTTAAACCGGTACTGCTATATCTGTTAATCTGTTTTACCGGCACTTAAGTTTGGTTTACAGGCATTAAGTTTAAGTAGGAATAATTTGCCTTTGGATTATAATTTATTGACAACTGGTTCACAACTGATTCACCCCCCCCCCCCCCCTCAGTTGTCCTTCCCAGGACCTAACACCTTACAATTTTGTCCTCACTTGGGCCCTCACTTTGCATTCATCCCCTAAGGCTTGATTGAAGCCCTGATTTTGCTCATACCATGTATCAAGCTCAAATTTTCATGACTTGTAATTTCCTCCCTAAGATCCTGGTACCCTGATGTCCAAGACTAGGGTACCCAATGCTAGGGTCCATTTCGGGGCCTCATAATGGTAAGATGATTTGAGTAGGAATCCAGATCTCGTGTTGGCTTGTGTTAGAAAATTAATTTATTTTTTGACTAGAATGTATAGAAGGTGGTCTAACCCTCTCATTTTAATACCAATATATCACATTCAGAATTTCAATTTATCATCAAGAAAAAATGAGATCCCACATTCAAGTGAGCAAGTAATCAGTCTTCTTTCAAGCATTGGAGTAGAAGTAAAGTCAAGATTCAAGTATTGGAGATGACATTCATGATCTATGTTTTATGAATACTATCTACATGAAACCCTAATTCCTTGTGAAGACAAACAAAACCTATTAAAATATATTTCATTAGTGTTTTAGATATTTTCAATCTTCCCCTTAAAAGGAAAGCATTTCCATTACAATACTTCATTTACATTTCAATTCTATTTCATGGTTTATTCTAAAACCAGGGTTTGACCTAAGGAAAACCCTGGTTCCCAACTATTTCCCCCTTTCTAATGTGTGTAGGAACATGTACAAAGCTACAATTTTTAGGAACAACATTATTCATAGAGATGAATAGGTTCCCCTTTGGACAACAAAAAGTGTGGAGGACCATGGTGACCACCACCACAGTCTTGACAATTTAGGCCAAGTTTTTGGGAATAGTTTTGAATCTTCATCCATTGCTTAGATCTAGGTTTGTGGCTCCATTCGACAACTGTAGCACACTATTCATGCATAATTGCTTCAATTTTCACACATTTACCCTAATTTTAGCATCTTTAATTAATTCAATTCAAATCTTAGGGAAATAAGATTTTCATCTAGAAAATGAGGAATCTGTTCAGATACTAGATCTACCAAGGGTAGATCTATCAAATTCTACCTTTCCCCAATGTATTGGTCCCTAAGTAAAAATTAGTGGTTTTACTACATTAAAGGGTGAAACCCTAATTTTTCACCAATACATTTTGGTGAACCCAACATCTTACACCTTAATTTCTAATTTATGTTCTCAAATCTAAGTGTTTATGCATTTAAAATTCAAATTTACATTTACAAGTTTAATATTTAGTTGAATTACATAAATTTAGAGTTTAAATTCACAAAAAACCTAATTTTTAATTCTAAAATTGAACTCATGGGTTGCTTAATTTGGATTAATTATTTCAGATTTGATTATTTATGCAATTTCAAATTCAAATTTGCACTCCTAGATCTTATTTTCAATTGAATTTCATAAATTTAGAGGTTGATTTGACAAAAACCCTAATTTATAATTCTAAAATTTACTTGTGGGTTGCATAATTTTTCAAATCTATTTTCAGTTATGATCTTTATGATATGCTAATATGTTATGATTTAGAGGAATTTATCTTTCAAAATTAAATTTCCCTCCTTTGTGCATGAGTTTTGTTACCATTATCCCTACCTACAATATTCCCGTGAGAAAAAGTTGCAGAATTAAGGCCTCCCAAGGTTTAATTAATAAGGATATGGAACCTAATTTGGATAACTTATTTCATGAGAATGTTGTTGGTTACTCTAACCCAACAAATGATGTCATTTATCCTCATTCTTTTCATAATTCTCATGATGTGGATGAATCACTAACTATGGTTTTCATTCACCAATTGGAGAAGATGGACAATTGTTAGAACATAATGTTATTAGGGATCACATCCTTATAACATTTATATATAATGTTCTAATATAAGGTTATAAAAACTTATATATTATATGCTTTATAAGCATATCCCATTTGAAATAATTATAATCTAATAACTATCAGATTATTAATTATTTATGAGTGGGGGTTATTGAAAAGGTGTGACTAGTGAAGTCACCCTTCCTCCTATATTTAAGGAGGTTCTCTCTCATTTGAGAGGTGTGTGAATTTGGAGCTTTATGGTGAGTTGTATCACTATGCATATGAGGTATTATTGGCCATGTGGAAGTATTGGAGGAGTGTCCCTAGGTTCATGTCTATTTTATTATAGACTATATTTGTAAGTGTTTTAATTAAATGATGCTTTATGGGGTTTTTTACCCGAAAGGGTTTTCCCCATGTATATCTTGTGTAATGTGTACATTTTGCATGTATGTTTCATATTTCATTTACTTTATAATCTTTTTTATAATGATTAGTATCCTTAGATCCTAATTTCTAACAACAATGAATTTAAAAATCTTCAACAATGGATGAGTCAAAGTGAGGCAATCCCATTGATTGAAGGATTAAAAATAATGGTTCAAAGTGATAAAATTGGTGTTGATTTTTTGTGTGGCCTTTCTCATATTGTTCACACTAATATAATTCCTATCAAAAAAATTTCCAAAGTCCTTGGTTACACTCAAATCACTAGTCAATTCATTCATTATATTCTTATGCCTACATCCTTGCCTAGCATTCCTACATTTACATCTTCAATTATGACTACTTCCACACAAAATGTCAATCCTATACATGTTAGTCAAGCGAGTAACCTTGTTAATCAAAAATATTTTATACCTCCTTCCATGAGTCTTCCATTTGTGTCCTAATCATCTCTCATACCTACATATAATAGTGTTACACCTCCTTATTCACAACCTTTACCTACATACAACAATGTCACTCCTCCATCTCAATCCAATATGCCCAATTCCAATCCATGCACCAAAGAAACAATCAATAACGTACCCCAAATCATTTCATCCTTGCAACAAACATTGGCTTCTATTACCCAATCCAAGTTTAATGTTCCCACATTTGATGTAGAGAGCCTATTATCCAATTACATTGTCTATGTTGTCCCTCCTAAACATATGGAAGTCCCTCAATTGGAGCTTTATAGTGGAAAAAGTGATCCCTTGACTCATGTGAAAACATTTCAATCTTTATGTAGTGACTTTGCTCATGATCAAAGAATTATGGCTAAATTGTTTATAGAACCTTTAGGGATAAATATTTGTAATGGTATTGTTCTTTGTCTCCTTATTATACTACATAATTTCAACAATTAGCTAATACTTCCATTCAACAATATCACAATAATATTGGTCCTAAAATTACTTTGATTGATTTGATTCATTGCAAGCAAGGTGTTAAAGAAAAAGTGACTAATTTTATTGGTAGATATAAGATTTGTATTCTCAAATTTATTACCCTATGCCTAATCAAGATTATCAAAAAAAAATTATTGCTAATATACAAAAATACATTAGGGATAAGCTTCTGTTTTTTGAATTTACTTCCTTTACATAGATGTGTGCAGCACTTCATAACTTTTAGCTTCAAGTGAGTTAGTTTGAATCATCTCCTTCAATGGCTCTAGTCGATAAGAATGAGAGTGCTCAACAAAATTTTGTGAAGTTTAAACCAAACAAGGGATACATCAAGATCAATGACAACATCAGTACTCAAGTGGCAGCCATGACATAAAGAGTGCCCCCTATATCCAAATACTTTAGAAAAGAATTCTCCTCTTTCTGAGTCTTTGCATAACATAATGATGTAATTGATAAATAAAAATGTCTTGAAAATTCCTCCCATCTAACCAATTGATACCTCCAAACCTTTTCCACCCTATCATGATCCCAAATCCTTTTACCAATTTCATTGTCAACTCGAACATGATACTAAGAAGTGTTATACCTTAAGGAGTAGAATTCAAGACTATATTGATAGCAATACCATATTTGTATCTGGTGTGACTGACAAAGGAAAAAAATACGTAGCTCCTCCTAATCAAAACCTTCAAATATTTACTAATCATTTGCCTTCCCATTCTAATAATGTGGTTGAGTCTGAGCTTCTTGCATTTTCTCCTGATCACCTTGGTGTTGAGTCTAATAATGTGGTTAATCTTTTTGACAAACCTACACCTCCTAAGGACCTAAGCATTACCTTTGATTCTAGTGATACTATTGATGCACCTGGTGGCCCACTATATATCACTGTGAAGATCAAAGACAAAATCTCACGAGGAGTGCTCATTGATCTAACATGTATGGTGAATGTGATAATTGAAGAATATATTTATTCTTTACAATTACATCAAGTAACATATGATAAATATGATGTAATGGTAAAGGTGTATGATGGTTTCTCTTTCCCTACTATTGGTTCCATTACTCTTCCCATTGAGGTTGGTAGTAAGAGCTTAGATGTGACTTTTTCTATCATTCCTACATCAGATCAATTTCATGTGAAGTTGGGACATCCTTAGCTCTCTTCCATGAAAGTGATCCCTTCTACTATTCATAAATGTCTAAAATTATCTCATAATTAAAAAATCATAACAAATAATCATAGCATGTACCAACCCATGGTGAGGCATAGAGCTGTCACCCTTGATTACTTTTCACCTAATCAATTTCAGCCTCTTAAGCCTCGAAGTGATGCTCTTTTTCTATCTTATCAATAGTGGAAGAACAATATGATCTTATCTTTGAGTACGCCTAGAGATCCTAGACCCATTCCTCCTCCTAATGATGGACTCGATATCCTTCCTACACCTTCTATTCCTCCTATATATGTTGCAGTTTTGCCTCCTACATCTTACAAAGGGAAGTTCCTGGCATCTCCTATCTTTCAACCTAGTATACCTTCTCCAATTCATCCTCCTATAAAGGAGGAGAAGAATCCTATGTCCATTGATCTGAAACCTTCACAACCCTCATCTAAAACTAAAACAAACCATTGTGCGAGAGAATGTTGATGAAGATGTCATGATAAGGATCGTGAACTTACTTCTCAACCCATTCATTTGTCCAGCCTTTGTGTAACCCTAGGAAGGAAGTTGAACCTAAATCGCCAAGATTAAAAATTCTTAAGAAAGATGATGGTTCATGTTCAATTCATATTAGAGATCCAATTTGTATTAATCTTGATGAAGAAATGGATGATAATGGTGTTCATGATAGAAATGTTGATTCTAATGATTCTGATGATATGCATGAGCTTGTTGATGTTGACAATAATTTATCTAAACAATTTTCAAAAGCATCAATCCTAGCTCCTAGTGATGGACAAAGTAACTCATCATTAGAGCATGGTCCTTTTTTGGAACTTTTAGTAGCTCCATCTACCGTTCTTGAAGTTTCTCCTCTTGCATCTTGTCCACCTTCCTAAAAAAATGTTCAACAAGATTGGGAGGCAAATGATTTTCTTGATTAGCTTATTTTGTGCCATAGATTCTCTCTCCACTCTTGCTTGTTCATAATGTGTTTCCCCCTTGATGTGTTTTTCTATTATGTCATATTATCTTTGGATGACCCTTGTGCTATTGGTGAAAGGTAATAAAGAGGTCAAATTTTTCATGACATTCTTCTATTTGTATCTCAATTCTTCTATTTGTTGTCCCTTGTGTTGTCTACTTGGGGATGATGCAAAGTGTTGAGATCTCTTTTGGTATCTTTCATGTTGACTCAAAAGACACATATTCCATTCTTCCATTGTTCTTGTGGTTCCATTACCTTTTGGGGATGAGGTCAATTCAATACAAATATTCATAATATACATTATATATCATAAGAGCATATTGACCCCGGAGTTAGTGGATCCATTATTGTAAGGAAGTTAAGTAGCGGAAACAACTTCCTACACTAACCTTGAGAGGAGGGTAATGCAAAACTTTTTCAGATCATTACAACAGTTACAGAAAATAGAAATAGATATAATAGCAATCATACCACAACACAATGATTTACGTGGGGAAAACCCTTTCGGGAGAAAAACCCCACCCTCCAAAAGCAGCTCAATATTTTATTCAGCAATCAAAAACAGATTACAACATACTTGCAGAGCAAGCTCTTCGTAGGAGTACCACTAATCAGAGATTCAGAGGCAACTCAATAGCCATAAGACTCTTACACACAACCTCTATCTCTCACACCTCATAAATAGGAGATACAAGAAACCATCAAACGGTATTACAAAACCATGGGCTAAAACCACCCAATAAGGTGTAGCCGACCTTATCTCCCTTCTAGATGCCCTATGACATGTTAAAGCACACATCAACATGTGTCGCTCCCTTTTTATAGCTCATTTATGTATTCGATACAAATTATTTTTCCTATTTCAAGAGTACAAACTTCCGGAGGCCATAACTTGAGAACCGGGTGTCCGATTGACGAACCGTTTGAAGCGTCGGAAAGCTCGCGAAGTGCTCTATCACCTCGTAACCCGCTTCACCGGTTACGGCCACTTTTCAGGGCGTTTCAGAGCCTCTAAAGTCCCCAAAATTAAGTTTAAACATTTTATTGCACCCCTCCAAGATGAAAACTTTAATATCTTCAAAACTAGCTGTGACCTTGCGACGCAACTTTACCAAAATGCTTATCTAGCCAACCAGAAGCTTCAGGGAGAGTTTCGCACCATTTCGTGCTCAAATGAAAACTTACTATAAATAGTAACCTCACATAAATGCAAGGTTGAGACACCATTTTTCCCAACAATTATGTGTTTTGTATTTTGTGACCATTATCCTTTGATTTGTCCTTTCTTGGGGGCATACCATTGTGGTAATGTTATTTTCATTGGATGCATTCTACCTTAAAGAAATTTCTCTTGATAAGGTGTATGCACAAAATATCACATGTATCAGTACTCAAGCTACCTTAAAAACCAAGCCTTTCGCTTCGATATTTGATATTTTTCTTTTTTCATGACTCATGGTAAACAGACCTTAGTAGCATAGTAGTTATGACTCTCTCTCTCTCTCTATTTCCTCTCTCTTATGATGTTCCTTTTATCTTAATATTAAAGTACTGATATCCTAAATTCCCTTGGGGGCTTGGTGTGTCTTATCTCTTGATATCTTGATAAAAAAATTCAATACAAACCTTTGTACTTTACCAAGAGTATGCTTAGTCTCATACTCCCGCTAAAGTGGGGGATAAATGTAGCATCCTAAATTGTACTCCCTTACACTTTTGTGTTCATTACCTAAGGCCTGATTGAAGCCTTGATTTTGCTCACACCATCTATCAAGCTCAATTTTTCATGACCTACACTTTCCTCCCCAAGATC